>NC_091285.1:53514680-53815930 GCF_032444005.1 Ranitomeya imitator | reverse complement strand
GGGGACCGTGGAGGAGGGGAGAGCACTACGGTGGAAGTAGGCCGAGCAGTTACCATGGTGATAGCAAGTCAGCTGCTCGCCTCCACCAATGACAACGTGCTGACCTCACTGCAGCACCAAAAATCATTCTTAGCTCAATGGCACACATCTGGTGTATGGAAGGGGTAACTGCAGGGAGGGAGCGCAAAATGCTTCAAAAATTCATCAAAAATTCAAAATATAAAAAAAGAACATTTTTATCCGGATGAGAAAATTATCAATAAATTTGCCATGTCTTTCATGGAAAAAATGCAGAAAATGCAAAAAGTGGAAGCTATACTTGCAGACTTAAATTTCCGATTAAACAGACGGTAAAATACTAATATATAGGATTATATTTTACATTTCTATAGGAAAAGAGTAATAGAAGATAGAATGTTGTATATTGTGTTCACTGGCTAGGTCGTATTTACTAGTATTTTATGTCAGGGGTGCGTGGCCCGAGATCCCGCACAGTCATGATGGCGCAGCGAAGAGCGATGGTGGAAGACCTCACTTAATTGTAATTTCTTTCGGAGAAATCAGCCTGTAAGTAGAAGCCTCTGACTCCAGGAAGCTGACTTGGACCAGTGAATTACACAGAAAGTACATAAAATACATATGGGGTCCTAATAATCGCTAGGACATCATAAAACCTCTGTGCGACTGAAAAAGATTAAAGAGGACCTGTTACCAGGTCAAAAGTTAGCAGTTTTTGCTCTTATTTTATTCCCACTGCTTCCCTGAGTATTCAGTTTTTTATTTTTTTTAAATCCACCATACGGTTCCAGAGATATGAGGGTTAAATTGAATGGCCTGTACCTCGGGGGCAAGGTTCACAGGATCCTCAAGGGCGTGTCTATACGTTTGCTCTGCATTATCACACTGTGAGCCACACCCCTTTGGTAAAGAACGTAGTGGCACTAAATAAAAAAGCTCATATCTCTAGAACCATATGGCGGATTTATAGAAAACTAAAAACAGAATACCCAAGGGAGCAGCGGAAATTAAATAAGAGCACAAACTGGTGACTTTGAACTGGTGACAGGTCCTCTTTAAATGGAGAACATCCATATTAAGGGGAAAACTATGATGTAGAATATCTGTATATTTCTATGAGCCACAACAGAGGCGTACAAAAATATTCCTGGGCCTCAATATAAACAGGCCCAACATACTGGCATTTTTTGTGGTGCCACAAAGAATCAACAGCTGCACATTTTAAATAATCAGGAAAACAAAAAAACTTTAAAGAGGTGTTCCACTTCAAGGGAAAAAAAGTAAAAAAAAAAAAAAATAGCAATCACTTATTTATATGGCCGTAGAAACTAATTGGTGAGAATACCATATGGGTATGCAGTTCATAGGAAGCTGAATAAAATGACACCTTTATATCTGAAATTCGATGTCTTATTCCCAAGAAAGTCACATTTTTCTTAATACGTAAATGAGCTTTTAAGATCTATGGGCCGGAGATAGATCTCCCAAAGAATCTGCCTCCAGAGATTATTTTAAATGAAAGGGAAAGTTACCAGTGTGAGACATGTAATGACTGACAGGCTGCTCTCCTGATCTACATGTCTCACACTGGTAATGTCTCCTGTCACTTAAAATAATCTCAGGAGGTAAATTCTCGGGGAGATCTAGTTTCGGCTCATAGATCTTAAGCTTTTAGGATCTATGGGCTGGAGATAGATCTCCCAAATAATCTGCCTCCAGAGATTATTTTAAATGAAAGAGAAAGTTACCAGTGTGAGACATGTAATGACTGACAGGCTGCTCTCCTGATCTACATGTCTCACACTGGTAATGTCTCCTGTCATTTAACATAATCTCAGGAGGTAAATTCTTGGGGAGATCTAGTTTCGGCTCATAGATCTTAAGCTTTTAGGATCTATGGGCTGGAGATAGATCTCCCAAATAATCTGCCTCCAGAGATTATTTTAAATGAAAGAGAAAGTTACCAGTGTGAGACATGTAATGACTGACAGGCTGCTCTCCTGATCTACATGTCTCACACTGGTAATGTCTCCTGTCATTTAACATAATCTCAGGAGGTAAATTCTTGGGGAGATCTTGTTTCGGCCCATAGACCTTAACAGTCATTTGCATTTGAGAAAAATATATTTCTTTGGAATAAAACATTGGATAGCAAATATCAAAATATAATTTTATTCATCTTTCTATGACCTACAAGATGACGTAGGAGGGTGGATCCTTCTGGCAGATTCCCTTTAATGTGCATGGTGGGCTTGAGATTTCTGAAGTTAACGAGATTTATTTTTCTGCTTGCTACCTCATAAAATAATAGACAATCTGCTGTTTGCTATTGGAGCTATAAAAGTTTTAGAAGGGCAATAATATACTGTAGATGTAATCAGGTAGGTGGCATGCCGACCTTGCCATGAAAACTTACAGCAGTTTATAACACTTGGAACATACAGTATGTATTCTTCTCCTATGGAAATGTGAACTATGGGGAGCAAAAAAGCTGCAGAGAATGGGTGACCAATGTTATTCGGGAGAATGTTATTACGATATTTTACATCTGGTGGGGCCAAAGAAAGAGAAGACCTGCTCACAAGAACACAATAATACAATGGAAGCTGTATTCCTTAAATCTCACAGAACAACCCAAATTAAATTGACGAATGAGTAACAACTAGTGATGAGTGAGTATACTCATTGCTCGGGTTTTCCCGATCATGCTCGGGTGGTATCCGAGTATTTGTAACTGCTCGGAGATTTAGTTTTTGTTGACTCAGCTGCGTGATTTACGGCTGTCAAACAGCCTGAGTACATGTGGGGGTTGCCTGCTTGCTAGGGAATCCCCACATGTAATCTAGCTCTCTAACAGTCGCAAATCATGCAACTAAAACTAAATCTCCGAGCAGTCACAAATACTCGGAGACCACCCGAGCATGATCGGGAAAACCCAAGCAACGAGTACACTCGCTCATCACTAGTAACAACTTTATTAAAAATCATTAAATACAATTAAAATTAAAAAGCTGACGGCAAAATGCACATTGGGCATGAGTGCCTCTGTCTCCAGGTTATACTGGGTTCCCCTTTTGCACTTTATTACTCGATGCTTACAAATTGTATCAGACATGATCATATTGATTGAATTTGTAAAGGATGCTAGCAGTAGAATAACTAGAAGCATGTGGGCCCCAGTGCAGCATCTCCAACGGGGCCCCTAGCTGGAATGGATCTGTAATAGTTTTATTAGTCTGATATGGGCACAGAAACCATTTGGGCCTCTTAAGCTCCAGGACTTGGATGCGCGGAAATCCTTGTTACACCCCTGGGTGCTAGAGTGGTAGTTTGCCTCTTTAAGTATATAAACAGCTGGAAGGAAAGTAAAAGCGCATTAGGGTCTTTTCTGGGTATTACGAGATACCTCTAATCAGATTTTACTTACCAGATAGAGGCCAAACACAGGCTCACATAAATATTAGCTGCTGCAGATCCACCGGTCTCCTCGTGACCTGCCAGAGTATAAAAACAAAAAAAAGGATAAAAAGGTGGATTAACTCTGCGCCGCTTGAAAAATAGAAGTCCAAATGGATATTCAGATGAAAAAGTGGCTTTATTCAACGCCTTTCGGAGTACTATGACGCCTTCATCAGGAAGCCACAAAAGTATATACCTATATACTGTATATCAGGGGTGTCAAACTGCATTCCTCGAGGGCTGCAAACAGGTCATGTTTTCAGGATTTCCTTGTACTGCACAGGTGATAATTTAATCACCAACTCATTATTTGTGTAGGTGATTAAATTATCACCTGTGCAGTACAAGGAGATCCTGAAAACATGACCTGTTTGCAGCCCTCGAGGAATGCAGTTTGACACCCCTGCTGTATATGGTATATACTTTTGTGGGTTCCTGATGAAGGAGTAATAGTACTCCGAAACGTGTACACCCATCCGACCGGACAGCAGCGGGACCGCCCCTGGGTGAGTATAATATAACCTCTTTTTCTCATCTTTCAGGTTACAGCGGGGGCTTATCTACAGCATTCCAGAATGCTGTAGATAAGCCCCTGATGCCGGTGGGCTTAGCTCATCTTTGATTTTGGGGGTGACAGGTTCCCTTTAAGTATATATTAAGATACACTGGCTACCTGTGAGTAGTGTTTGATGTCTTCACTCAGGTATGTATGGAGGAAAGCACAGTGGCGACACAGAGAGGCAACGTGCTGGGTGGTTACAATTCTTCTCACACGAGGCAACAGCTTGAAAAACTGTGAAACAGATAAAGAAAAAACACACATAAAAGAACTAAAAGATTATTAAAGAACTGTAATTTATTAGATTATTGAATAAAAAAGTGAGGGAAAGTTTGTACAAAGCAAAAAGGGTAATCACTAATCAGACATTGAAACCACTGGTGAACATGATTGGAAGTAAAGGAAAAATGAAGGGGCAAAAAGAACGTATAGATGGTATGTGATTACCTGAGACCTGCGGTGCCACAAACATTACACACATTTCAGCTGAAGTGCCTTCTACCGGGGAAAGAAACGTATTAGTTGTTCATCCCAGTTTGTGGTGACCAGGATCCATGTATTTTTAATGTATTGCTGTACCCAATAAAAGTTTTTTCATATTTTTTTGTAGCAAAAAAGATAACTTTCCTTCTTGATTTAATAACTGGAGGTTTGTTCCCCCACCTTTTTCTATTTCAAAGACTGAGACGGCTCCGGGCAACGTTACTTCATCCGGCAAGGTGCTGCAACAGATGGTGAGCTGACATTTTTCCCCATTATTTTCCCTCTATTGAGTACCCCATCAATAGTTAAAAATATTTACTGCGAATATTGGATTTTTTGAAATTTAATAGATTAGAATATAATTTTGTCAAGATGATTTGCAAATCTGCTTGCTGTTCTCCATCAGCTCACTAACAACTGAAATTATGAAAATTGACCACAAGATGGCGACAAGTCCTTATGTTTGCTTAGACTCTAGGCCCCTGTGATATTAATAGCAGAACACATCACTGGCGCCTGATACAGTCTCTGGTGACTCTGTGAGGCATTCACAGGCTTCTGTTGGTTAGATTTATGCTAACAGTAGTACCTTTCGGCATACATATCACAGGTTTACATCAGGAAATCTTTGTATTTTATGTTATTTAAACGTTTTGGTCACTAAGTATATGTATCAGTTAGTGATGAGTGAGCATGCTCGCCTCTACTCGGTACTCGGCCGAGCATCTCACTGCTCGAGATGCTCGGAGCTCGACACGTATTTCCGGGGTTGCGCGGCGGGAGCTCAGGTCCCCTCCCTGCGTGTTTGGCTCTCTTTAGAGAGCAATGAGCATTCAGGGATCATCTCCCACACACTGTAAGGCCGGAGTCACATTACAGCGAGATACGGCCGAGTCTCGCAGGTTAAAACCAAGCTCTGGCACCGGCACTCAGGAGCGGAGCGTGCTGCTCCATGTATTGCTATGCGGCCGCACGCTCCGCTCTGGAGTGCCGGTGCCAGTGTAAGAGGGTGAACTGTAGTCCCACTGAGAGGGCACTAGGACCCTGTGGTTTTTGCCTGTTGCAGCAGAGGACGGACCGTGCAAAACTCCCAGAGACAATGTGTGCTGGGGGATGGGGTCTAGTGTCTCGTGTGTAAAGTGAAACTAGGAAGTGAGAGCTGAGAGAAAAGGCGGGAAGCAAAGGCAGAAGCTGCTGTGAGATCTTAAAAAGAGACTGTGTGTGGATTTACTGCAAGTGTTTTTGGAGGAAAAGAAGCTTTTGAGAGACTTTTTGTTGCTAACGTTCCCCTGGAGAAGAGCTAACCTTTTGTTTAACTCTGTGAGAGACTTGTGTTGCTAACGTTTCCTGGAGAGGAGCTAACCCTTTATCTAAGAAAAGACTGAGACTTTACTAAGAACCCAGTACGAATTTGGAAGTCTGTGGATTCCCTGTGAATTGAGTGGAGAAACAAGTCTGGGCAGACTGCTGATACAGAGACGGACGGGTTATCGTGGAAGCATTCCTAGGAGCTACAGAAGCAGAGACAACATCGTGAGACCACTATCTAAGTCCCCGGCGTTTGGGCTCGGCATCGGCCGACAAGACAAGAGGAGCTTGCTGTAACTTATTGGCGCTGAAGATATGGACTGGCTGCAGCCCGTGCGGATTCCTGCCTGAGAGGAAATCCATCTCAGAATACGGTACCATAGTTATAGATACCCGGGTATCTCTGCTCAGAGTGTTAAATTGTTACTTTAGAGGTGTATCTTATATTAGAATTGTGTAAGTTATACTCAGTGTGCCGTTCCAGGGCCTCCTCTTGATAACACTACATTCAATTTACACTTGTTCCTGTTTTTAGTTGCCTGTTAGGTAAATTTCTTACTAGTCTGTTATAGAAACAGTTCTCAGGAGACCTTGGAGTGGCACAGTGATTTCAGCTGCTGCTGAGCTAGTGTATCTTTGGGGTGCATCTGCCTTAATATTCTCCATATTACCTTGATTATTTTGCCTTTGAGTAAATACCGTTGGAGATTTCTGCCTTGGTCTTGGTTTGTGACTCACTGGATCTTATTCGGACCTCTGGTCATTACATTTTTGGCGTAGTCGGCAGGATCCAGTGTTTGTCATGGACGAGGGCGAGGGTGGAAATGACCCCGCTGTATCCGCATCCTCCTCGGGGGTTGGGGTTCCCCTGGCAGCCGCGGCGACTCCGGGAGGGTATGTGCCTGTAGGAGCTTTACTTCAGCACATGCCGAAATACGATGGGCGCAATATGGCGTTGCAAGATTGGGCTGAGAGAATCCGGAGTATTTTGCGCATGTGTAATTTGACCCCCGCGTTACGCGCTGAGCTGGCATTAAATGCACTGGAGGGTGATATTAGGCGTATGGTGATGGTGCGCCCAGAATCAGAGAGGGATACATTAGAAAAGATTTTGGAACTGTTAGAGGGGAGTTTGGGGGGCCGAGCGCGTGTGGCCCAGCTTCGGTCCCTATTCTTTAATCGTCCCCAGAGAGAGTGTGAGTCCCTGATGCAGTACTCTAATATTTTGCAAGAGATGTTGAATGAGATGCAGCGACTAGACCCGGGGGCCATGGGGGCGTTCCGGGAGGTAGACCGCTTGCTCCGGGACCAATTCATCACCGGTTTAGCCAATAGACTTCTCCGGGACAAACTGTTGGAAATGGCCCGGGTTGCACCAGAGTTATCTTTCTGGCAGATTTACCGAGCTGCAGTGGAAAGGGAAGAGAAATCAGCCTATGTTTCCGAGGGGTCAGTGAACAGTGCCCAGCTGGAGGAAGGTGGGTCATCAGGGTCAGGGGGAGAGGGGCTGGTAAGCGTGGTACAAGCTTTGCGTGCTGAGGTGAAGGAGTTGAAGCTGAAATTGTCTCAACTGACAGTTGATCCCGCCTCTACCCCCTCACGGGAACCTCCTGCCCCACCCCCTGGAACGGTGACCCCTCAAATGGCCAGGTCGTCCTATCAGAATGAGTCAAGCCCTCGCCCACGAGGAACAATCACCTGCTGGAAGTGTGGCCGCCAGGGACACATCTCGCGTTACTGCCGGGCGCTTACAGCCCCAGAAACCCCGTCGCCGGCTTTAAACTTCCGGTCGCTGCCATGAGAGGGCAAGCAGCAGCGGCCCCACCCACACAAAGCCCTCGACTGAATGAACAAGATTTGTTTGCATGTAGTCCAGTGATAGAAGCAGAGTTTGAAGGGCGGAAGATGAGGTGCTTGGTTGACACGGGATCCGAATGTACTATAATGCCTCTAGAAGTATATGAGAGATACTTCAGTCGACTAGTGATTCCAGAGGATGGCCGAGTGATACGACTGACCGCCGCAAATAATGGTCAATTGTCAGTCAAAGGGATCGTGTGGATGCAACTAAAAATGTTTGGTCAAGAGCTGGGGCAGAAAGGGGTAGTACTGGTGGATCACCCCCCTAGAAGAGGGATGGAAGTGACGCTTGGAATGAACGTGCTGCGAGATTTGAATCACCAGATGTATGCCAGTGAAGGGCCCCGATACTGGGCCCGTGCGACAAGACACCGACCCACACAGAGAATTCTACACCGTCTAGTGCTGAGTTGCGACTTGCTGAAAAGTGCGGTCCCAGGTGGCCGGGTGGGCCAAGTCCGAGTGACTTCGAGGACCCCGATCCTGCTGGGACCCAGACAAGAGGAACTCTTAATGCTGCCTGTGGGAGCTGCACAGAGATTGAATGGGCTTGAAGTGCTACTTGAGCCCGCCCGAGAGGGTTCCTCATTTGCCAAGGTACATGTGGCCCGGTCTTTGGCGATTGTGAAGAATGGACGAGTGCCGGTCCGATGCATCAATGTTTTAGATGAAGCTGTTGCAATTCCCGCTGGGACCATACTGGCTGAAATGTTCGTGCCGGCAGAGAAGGTGCCGGAAAATGCAGGGTTCGAATTGCAACCAGACCAACAGTCATCCTGGACATTCGCGGTCGAGGTAGGCCGGACTGAACCTCCTACGGAGGAATGGAATGTTCATGTGATCATGGAGCAGATGGGAGTGGATCGGGAGAAGCTGACCCCCGTGCAGTTGGAGCAGTTGGAGAGAGTTTTGTGGGAACATCAAGAGACCTTTTCCCGACATGGAGAGGACTTCGGGTGTACCCAGACGATTGAGCATGAGATTCCAACGGGGGATACTCCACCCATTAGAGAAAGATATCGTCAAATTCCTCCGGCGCTCTATCAAGAGGTGAAGAGCATGGTGGCCAGTATGCTGGACAACCAAGTGATCCGAGAGACCCGGAGTCCCTGGGCGGCCCCTGTAGTCTTGGTCCGCAAGAAAGATGGGACACTCCGATTTTGTGTGGACTATCGGAAATTGAATGCCCACACCGTACGGGACGCATATCCTTTACTCCGTATTGAAGAATCCCTGTCGGCCCTGGGTCGGGCCAAGTATTTCTCAACGTTGGATTTGGCAAGCGGGTACTGGCAGGTCCCAATGGCTGAAAAAGATCGGGCCAAGACGGCGTTTGTCTTGCCAATGGGGCTCTTTGAGTTCAACCGGATGCCCTTTGGCCTCGCTACCGCCCCGGGAACCTTCCAACGCCTGATGGAACATTGCTTGGGCGATCTAAATTTTGAATCAGTCCTGATATATCTAGACGACATTGTGGTGTTCGGAACCTCATTTGAAGATCATCTGGAGAAGCTGCGTCAAGTTCTCCGGCGGCTCAAGAGCTACGGCCTGAAAATAAAGCCAAAAAAATGTCAACTGTTACGAAACCAGATTGAATATTTGGGGCATCTGGTGACCCCGGACGGGGTACTACCTTTAGCCAGTAAGATTAAAGCGGTACAAGAGTGGCCACCTCCTTGTGACCTGCGAGAAGTGCGGGCCTTCCTGGGCCTAGCAGGATACTATCGGCGGTTTGTGCCTAAATTCTCACAAGTGGTGAGTCCCTTGAATGAACTTTTGAGAGGGACAGCGCTGGGTCCTCGAAATCGCCCCATTCCATGGGGGCCCCTACAGAAAAAGGCATTTGATGGAGTGAAAACCGCCCTAACGAGTGCCCCATTGCTGGCCTACGCCCCTTTTTTGTTGTATACCGATGGTAGTCTTCATGGGTTGGGGGCAGTACTAGCACAGGTGCAGGACGGCCGAGAACAAGTGATTTCTTATGGCAGCAGATCTTTAAGAGACTCCGAGCGAAATCCGGCTAACTACAGCTCATTCCGGCTGGAATTGCTGGCCCTGGTGTGGGCAATGACAGAACGCTTCGCCGAGTATCTAACAGGAGCTGAGGTGCTAGTCATGACAGATAACAACCCGCTAGCTCACTTAGAGAATGCAAAACTGGGGGCGTTGGAGCAGCGGTGGGTCGCCAGACTGGCCAAGTTCAATTACCGCATTAAATTTCGCTCTGGTCGAGAGAACGGCAATGCAGATGCATTGTCAAGAGTGCCCCTTGGGTCATCCGGGGAAGATGTTGACGAACAACTTGAGGATACTGAAACTCCAGCTTTGGGGAAAATACCTATCTTCCAAAGTGTGGTACACTCAAGTGGGGTGGCCACCGGGATGTCCTGTGTCCTGGGTAAAACACCCTCAGATTGGACAAGAGTCCAGGATGAGTGTCCGGACATTGCACTTGTGCGCCGTTGGGTACAAAACAAGGCCTGGCCCAGTGCAGAGGACAAGGCTCAGTTGTCCATGGAAGGAATGAAACTCCTTCGATAATGGGATAAATTGTGTGTGGAACAAGGTCTTTTGTATCGTAAGGTGTACCTGCCATCGGAGCTGCAGCATCGGTACCAACTGATAATTCCTGTGGGGATGGGGCCAGTGGTCGCTCGTGAGGCGCATGAGAAGGGGGCCCATTTTGGAAGTGAAAAGACACTTCAGTGGTTGCAGCGAGTCCTCTACTGCCCTGAGTTGGGAGGGATGGTGGCCAACGCGTGTCGGCAGTGCCGAATTTGTGGGCTCAACAAAAGCCCTGAGCAGCGGGCTCCCACACAGTCTATTAAGACTTCAGCTCCACTGGAACTACTCATGATTGACTACGTGTTGATAGGGTACTCTACGTCAGGGTACTCCTATTGCCTGGTGATGACAGATCACTTTACCAAGTATGCTGTAGCGGTGCCGACAAGAGATCAGACGGCCAAGTCGGCGGCTGAGGCAGTGTGCCGACATTTCTTCCAAGTGTTCGGGTGTCCGCAGAGAATACATTCAGATCAAGGGGCCTGCTTTCAAGGGACGCTGATGAAAGAGTTGCACCAGCTCTATGGTATCGAGCAGTCGAGAACAACGCCTTACCACCCTCAGGGTAATGGGGCGTGTGAGCGTTTTAATCGGACCCTGTTGCAAATGTTGAGGTCCTTAGAGAGTCAGCAACAGACATGCTGGCCTGAGTATCTCCCCGAATTGATGTGGGCTTACAATAACAGGGTGCACAGTACTACTGGTTACTCACCACACATGTTGATGTTTGGTAGACCTGGCCGAGACATTGAGGATTTGAACATGCCACATCCCTCCTCCGCCCCCCTTCGGACTGCATCCGAGTGGGTACGAGAGCATCGGCGGCGGTTGAGAGTGGTGCATCAGATGGTGGGCGACCGCCTTCGCCAGGTGGTCCATAAGGACACGCGACCTGTACAAACAGAGCTGTTCTCTCCGGGAGACAGAGTGTTGGTGAGGACAAAACGACGGTCAGGAAAGCCGATGGGAGGCGATACCGTATCTGATAAAAAAACAGGTGAACCCTGAGATTCCAGTGTACGAGGTCGAACCGGTGGGGACAGGGGGGCCAACCCGTAATTTGCATCGTAACATGTTACAGCGGTGCTGGTTTGAAGATTCGGCGCCTACCCCCCTAGAGCCAGAAGCCATGTTTCAAGGGGCGGAAGCTCTGAATGATCTTGAGTTTGATGGTGTGCTTACTCCTGCGCCTGCTTATTTGCCCCCTGTGACCGATCTGGCCTCGGGTGATGAGAATGTTGGGGATACGGAGGATGTTGTTGAGGAGAGTGCATCAGGTCAACTGCTTGGTCCTGACGCTGTATCACAGGACATCGAGCCGCAGGAGGAGACAACTCCACTTACGCCCACTAACACGACCACGGAAGAGACTCTAGCTCCCTCTAAGGTCGCACCTGTTGATGTAGGACTCAGGAGAACTACACGATCTACGGCAGGAATACCGCCTCAGCGATATGCTCAAGATGAATTTGAGTGGGAAGGTATGTCGAGGACGCCAACCTCTAGTGGGGTGGCATGTAAGAGGGTGAACTGTAGTCCCACTGAGAGGGCACTAGGACCCTGTGGTTTTTGCCTGTTGCAGCAGAGGACGGACCGTGCAAAACTCCCAGAAACAATGTGTGCTGGGGGATGGGGTCTAGTGTCTCGTGTGTAAAGTGAAACTAGGAAGTGAGAGCTGAGAGAAAAGGCGGGAAGCAAAGGCAGAAGCTGCTGTGAGATCTTAAAAAGAGACTGTGTGTGGATTTACTGCAAGTGTTTTTGGAGGAAAAGAAGCTTTTGAGAGACTTTTTGTTGCTAACGTTCCCCTGGAGAAGAGCTAACCTTTTGTTTAACTCTGTGAGAGACTTGTGTTGCTAACGTTTCCTGGAGAGGAGCTAACCCTTTATCTAAGAAAAGACTGAGACTTTACTAAGAACCCAGTACGAATTTGGAAGTCTGTGGATTCCCTGTGCATTGAGTGGAGAAACAAGTCTGGGCAGACTGCTGATACAGAGACGGACGGGTTATCGTGGAAGCATTCCTAGGAGCTACAGAAGCAGAGACAACATCGTGAGACCACTATCTAAGTCCCCGGCGTTTGGGCTCGGCATCGGCCGACAAGACAAGAGGAGCTTGCTGTAACTTATTGGCGCTGAAGATATGGACTGGCTGCAGCCTGTGCGGATTCCTGCCTGTGAGGAAATCCATCTCAGGATACGGTACCATAGTTATATATACCCGGGTATCTCTGCTCAGAGTGTTAAATTGTTACTTTAGAGGTGTATCTTATATTAGAGTTGTGTAAGTTATACTCAGTGTGCCGTTCCAGGGCCTCCTCTTGATAACACTACATTCAATTTACACTTGTTCCTGTTTTTAGTTGCCTGTTAGGTAAATTTCTTACTAGTCTGTTATAGAAACAGTTCTCAGGAGACCTTGGAGTGGCACAGTGATTTCAGCTGCTGCTGAGCTAGTGTATCTTTGGGGTGCATCTGCCTTAATATTCTCCATATTACCTTGATTATTTTGCCTTTGAGTAAATACCGTTGGAGATTTCTGCCTTGGTCTTGGTTTGTGACTCACTGGATCTTATTCGGACCTCTGGTCATTACACCAGAGCTTGGTTTTAACCTGCGAGACTCGGCCGTATCTCGCTGTGTGTGATCCCGGCCTAATGCCCCAGCCATGTTGATTGTGGCATTACAGCGATTGGCTGGCTGCACAGTATCATCAGGTCTATATCAGACCTGGCACCGCCATGCTCGTCATAGTCTACTCCAGAATAAGGCAGTGTAGGGAGAGTTGCTGCTGCTGAGCAAGGGAGAGATTTGCTTGTTTCTTTGTGTAGGTATACATCATCATCTCATCATACCTAACAGACCGGACATTCAGTGTCTCCCACTCACACACCACCTCCTCACCTCGCCCCCTATCTGTCGGAGTCCCACAAGGTTCAGTCCTTGGGCCCCTGCTCTTCTCCATTTACACCTTTGGCCTGGAACAGCTCATAGAATCTCATGGCCCCCAACGAACCTATCCATTACAGTAAATGGCTGCCCACTTTCCCCAGTCCCACAAGCTCGCTGTCTCGGGGTAATCCTTGACACTGATCTCTCCACTTCCTGCTGACTTCAACTCAAAAATATTTCACGAATCCGTACATTCCTCAACCAAGAATCTGCAAAAACCCTAATCCATGCCCTCATCATCTCTCGCCTTGACTACTGCAACCTCCTGCTCTGTGGCCTCCCCTCTAACACTCTCGCACCCCTCCAATCTATTCTAAACTCTGCTGCCCGAAATAATCCACCTGTCCCCCCGCTATTGCCCGGCCTCTCCCCTCTGTCAATCCCTTCACTGGCTCCCCATTACCCAGAGACTTGTGTACAAAACCTTAACCATGACGTACAAAGCCATCCACAACCTGTGTCCTCCATACATCTGTGACCTCGTCTCCCGGTACTTTCCTGGACGCAACCTCCGATCCTCACAAGATCTCCTCCTCTACTCCCCTCTTATCTCCTCTTTCCACAATCGCATACAAGATTTCTCTCACACATCACCCCTACTCTGGAACTCTCTACCACAACACATCAGACTCTCGCCTACCATCGAAACCTTCAAAAAGAACCTGAAGACCTACCTCTTCAGACAAGCCTACAACCTGCAGCAACTACCGATCGACCAAACCACTGCACGACCAGCTTTATCCTCACCTACTGTATTCTCACCCATCCCTTGTAGATTGTGAGCCTTCGCGGGCAGGGTCCTCTCTCCTCCTGTACCAGTTATGACTTGTATTGTTTATTATTATTGTACTTGTTTTTATTATGTATACCCCTCCTCACATGCAAAGCGCCATGGAATAAATGGCACTATAACAATAAATAATAATAATAATACCACAATATAGTATACACATATCCAACTCAACTAACAGTCCTTCTGAGGACTAATCCAGCTGTATAGATATCAGTGCTAGGCAGGCAGGCAGGCAGTGTGTGTGGCAGACTGCAGTGCATATAGCCAGAGGGTCCATTCCATTTGTGTCTGCTGCTGCTTTTACATATATTTCTAGACATAGCCCCAGGTATCAGGGGCCAGGAATATTTTTTTGGGATCTTAATCCTGATTATTTGCTTAAAAAACAATCCAGGAGAACACCATTTTTCTGCTCCATTTGCTTATTGGCACTGCAGAATACAGCCAGATCCTTTCCATATTACAGCACTAAAAATCCATCTATTTAAAACTGTGGTTTGTCCGTCACACAGATCACGTGTAAGTCTGCACAAAATTCTGCCATTTCTGTACTCCATTTAAATTTCGTTGCAGTGTGTTAGCAAAGTTATTGACACCAGTTTACTGTTAATAATAGTTACCTTCAAGCCAGCTATTAAACTGTGTTTTGTCCATCACACGGATCACATATAAGTGCGTTCAAAATTCTGCCATTTCTGGCCTCCATTAAAATTTTGTTGCAGTGTGTTAGCGAAGTTATTGGCACAAGTTTGCTGTTAAATATAGTTAGTTACAAGCCAGCTATTTAAACTGTGGTTTGTCCATTCCACGGATCATGTATAAATGCACTAAAATTTCTGCCATTTCTGACTTCCATTTAAATTTTGTTGCAGTGTGTTAGCTGTTAAAAGTAGTTACCTACAGGCCAGCTATTTAAAACTGTTTTTTTTTTTGTCACACGGATCACATATAAGTTTGCTCCAAATTCTGCATTTCTGGCCTCCATTTAAGAGACCTACAGTCTGTATTTCATATAGGAGGCCGACAGCCTGCATGTCATATAGGAGTCCGACAGTCTGTATGTCGTATAAGAGACCAACAGTTTGTAGTCATATAGGAGGCCGACAGTCTGCATGTCATGTAGGAGGCCGACAGCCTGTATGTCATATAGGAGGCCGACAGTCTGTATGTCATATAGGAGGCCTATAGTCTGTAGGTCATATAGGAGGCCTATTAAGAGTCCGACAGTCTGTATGTCATATAGGAGGCCTAATAGGAGGCCAACAGTCTGTATATTATATAGGAGGACTACAGTCTGTATGTCATATAGGAGGCCTACAGTCGGTATTTCATATAAGAGGCCTAAAGTGTGTATGTCATATAGGAGGCCTACAGTCTGTATGTCATATAGGAGGTCTACAGTCTGTATGTCATGTAGGAGGCCTACAGTCTGTATGTCATATAGGAGGCCTACAGTCTGTATGTCATGTAGGAGGCCTACAGTCTGTATGTCATATAGGAGGCCTACAGTCGGTATTTCATATAGGAGGCCTAAAGTGTGTATGTCATATAGGAGGCCTACAGTCTGTATGTCATATAGGAGGCCTACAGTCTGTATGTCATGTAGGAGGCCGACAGCCTGTATGTCATATAGGAGGCCTACAGTCTGTATGTCATGTAGGAGGCCGATAGCCTGTATGTCATATAGGAGGCCTACAGTCTGCATGTCATGTAGGAGGCCGACAGCCTGTATGTCATATAGGAGGCCGACAGTCTGTATGTCATATAGGAGGCCTATAGTCTGTAGGTCATATAGGAGGCCTATTAAGAGTCCGACAGTCTGTATGTCATATAGGAGGCCTAATAGGAGGCCAACAGTCTGTATATTATATAGGAGGACTACAGTCTGTATGTCATATAGGAGGCCTACAGTCTGTATGTCATATAGGAGGCCTACAGTCGGTATTTCATATAAGAGGCCTAAAGTGTGTATGTCATATAGGAGGCCTACAGTCTGTATGTCATATAGGAGGTCTACAGTCTGTATGTCATGTAGGAGGCCTACAGTCTGTATGTCATATAGGAGGCCTACAGTCTGTATGTCATGTAGGAGGCCTACAGTCTGTATGTCATATAGGAGGCCTACAGTCGGTATTTCATATAGGAGGCCTAAAGTGTGTATGTCATATAGGAGGCCTACAGTCTGTATGTCATATAGGAGGCCTACAGTCTGTATGTCATGTAGGAGGCCTACAGTCTGTATGTCATATAGGAGGCCTACAGTCTGTATGTCATGTAGGAGGCCTACAGTCTGTATGTCATATAGGCCTACAGTCTGTATGTCATATAGGCCTACAGTCTGTATGTCATATAGGAGGCCTACAGTCCGTATGTCATATAGGAGGCCTACAGTCTGTATGTCTATGTCATATAGGAGGCCTAATAGGAGGCCAACAGTCTGTATATTATATAGGAGGCCTACAATCTGTATGTCATATAGGAGGCCTACAGTCTGTATGTCATATAGGAGGCCTACAATCCGTATGTCATATACGAGGCCGATATGCCGTACAGACCGCACTCTCAGCCTCCTATATGCCGTACAGACTGCACTCTTGGCATCCTAAATACCATACAGACCACAATCTCAGCCTCTTATATAAAGTATATATTATAGGAAACCGAGAGTGTGGTCTGAATGTGATATAGGATGCCAAGAGTGCAGTCTGTACGATATATACAGGAGGCTGAGAGTTCGGTCTGTGTGTGCGGCGCCCCAGGGTCCTGGTCTTCGCAGTGGTATTGCTTTCCTCTCAGGGAGAGTGATGCTTCATTTGGAGGCAGGAAAGGATAACTGCATCCAGGTATCACAAACATGCAACACATTTCACGCTCCAGACCACAGGGGGGGAGCTTCTGCTCATATTTATTAGGTTACTTCCCATACATATATAACTCGTAGTCTGCAGGGAAAGTTAGTTCAGTTCCTGGCAGAGCTCCAGACAGGAGTTCTGTCAGTTCCAGACCAGAGTCTGAGGAGGATGGAAGGTTAAAGGAGCTGTGCATGCCCTCAGAGCTGCAGCTCCCTGAAAGAGACATTGAAAGGCAGAACTGTATTGCACAGAGCATGAAGGAAGTCGAAGCAAAGGAGAGGAAACCAGAAGGGGACCAGCCCCGCTCAAGCTGTCTCCTTCTGAGGCTCAACATCCCGGTAGCCGGAACACCGAGGGAGTAAGGACCTCTACGCCTTATTTCAGAGATCGGCAGGACAGCTAATTGCAGGTTACCTGTCCACACCTACACCCAGGAGGCACGGTGACAACTACAGAGCCGGGTTAACCTAAGAGACCCTATAAACAGGTTCAAGTCACCAGTCATACGGGTATTGTCCTATCCTATATGGGGGACAGAGAGAACGAAACACCACATCTGTGAGACCCTTATGTGAAGCCATAGGCAATAAGGGACTACACCACCGCAGCGCAAGGGAAGGCTACTGATTTCCACCTGGACACGGGGACTCTGGACTTGCCTCCAAACCGGCCCGACTCTGCCTGTCCTGTGATCTGGTGCCCTGGACTGTGGATGCTGAAGCCTTCAGTAAAGGTAAAGAGACTGCAACCCTGTGTCCTCGTTCTTCACTGCGCCATTCACCATTCACCATGTATATACCGGGAAGCCCTGGGGATACACTTCACCTGTGGGAAGGTATACCATCTAGCTGCCATAACATCACCCCAGCGGACCCCTTAAAGCAGCATCGGTCACCCTGACCGAATACCACAGGTGGCATCACGAACATAAACTCTATCCCTTTAAAGACCTTTCCCTTTTACACGGATGTCCCGGCGCCACGGACCAGGTCAGCCACCGTGACAACCCCTTGTGAACCGCAGGACCCGGTACCGAGTACCCACGGCCCTTGGGGGGCGATCCATATGTGATATAGGAGGCTGAGAGTGTGGTATATGTCTTACAAGCCCACACTTTCTGCCTCTTATATGATGTATAGACCGCAGTTTAATACCCTATGTGATAAAGACAGCATAATAAAGTATATAGTATGGTGGTGTGTTTATATAGTATATTATGTAGAGTTGTGTATATAATAATAATAATACTTTTTAACTCTATGATCCTGACATATTCTGCAGCACCTTACATTACAGAGGGGACTTGTACAGACAATAAAGACAATACAGAGTAACAAACAACTCGAATACCAAGAGGAGTGAGGGCCCTGCTGCTTGCAAGTTAAAATTTATAAGGAAATAGGGGAGACACAAAAGGTAAAAGGTACAATGTGCTTATATTGTACAATACAGCCATAATACACTGGATCGCCCCCAGACACAGGGCCACGGGTTACTCGGTACCGGTCCTCTGCTGGCTCAGTTCTGGGGATGTCACGGTGGCTGGACCCGCTCCGTGACCCTGCTAAGGGGCGTCCAATAAAGGGTGATGGTGCGTAGTGCGAGGAATAACGAGGACACAGGGTTCAGTTTCTTTACCTTTTACTGAAGGTTTCAGGATCCTCAATCCGGGCACTGTCAACAGGGCTGTCTGAAACCGGCTGGTCCGAAGGCACATCCAGAGTTCCCCTTGCAGGTGGAAATCAGTGTCTACCCACTAGCGCCTGTGTGTCGTAGTGCTTCCCTGCTGAGCATTCAGGATAGTCCTCACAACTTCTGTTCTTGTTCTTTCTAGATCTTTCTCTTCTCCGTCCCCCAGGTATGTTATGGCTAGGACGCACATTTATGACAGGTAGGCCTGGAGTTATTCTGGAAACCTAGTGTCGCCCATCTCCCACGATTGCCTCCTATGTCCTTCTTAGGTGTTGTATGGTAGACAGCCAACCTGTAATTAACTGTCCTGCCGCTGTTTGAAGTAATGCGTGGAGACTGTTACTTCCTCGGTGCTCCGGCCACCGGCTATGCGCCTCAGTAGGATGTTGTCGTTCTCGGGGCACGACTCCTACTGGATCTCCTTTGTGCTGATCTCGTTTCTCACTGTCCCACAATATCCTTCGCTTCGTGTCTCTTTCTTAGGATACCGCCGCAAGGTAGTGCAGGCGTGGTTCCGTAACAATCTGTCCTTTCGCTAGGTACCTGCCAGATTTCCCAGTTCTGACAGGTCCTCCCTGGAGCTCTCCCAGGCTTCGTTCTGCCTAACTTCCTGTCCAACCCCTAGTTTTACCAATGTGAGGAATGGCCCAATAAATAAAGCCTTTTACTCCCCCTAGTGGCCGGAGTGTGAAGTGTAGTGTGTGCTTGGTGATACCTGGTCAGTAGAACTCCTTTAGTGCAGTCAGACGTACCATCACTCCCCTTAGTGGCAGAGCGACGTTACTGCAACGACCAGATCTCTGGGGCACCGCACTCCCCCCCGGTTAAATCCAGTACTCCCGGACTGGGAAAAGAAGAACAACAATACTTGTTAATAGAAAACACACAAAAATTCTTATATATATACTATGAACAAATAAATATAACAGTGCTTTCCGTTATGGAAGGTAAGGATGCTTGAACGTTGCATTGGTCATGCACAGTCCATGACTCCCAGTTCTGTAGGTGCAACCATAGAATAGCAGGGACCCCGGGTAAACAAAGGGGCCCCTGTGAACGTTTTGGAGTGATTCACTGTCCATCACGCCATTGTCCATTTTTAACCTATAACACAGATATTTACACAAGCATTTTCAACCAAATAACAACTATCGTTAATATCGCCAAAGTCTATAATGAAGTGGAGTCTGATTCTTGGTGCTACGCGTGGACCTCCGCAGCGCAGGGGTTGCTACTGGCCTGACAGGACCCGCTACGCTTGCTATCGCTAGTGTAGTGCACTGTCTTCTAGCTACACTTCTAGTGAGTCTGGGCAGCACTGGCATACTGGCGTCCTCAGTGCTACCACTATTAGTGGTGGGCATGGCAGATTCACCGATGACAGAGGGAGGACCCACTGGTTCGACCGTTGGCATCGCATCTTCTGGTGGGGTCGGCTGCGCTGGCGGGTCCAGCTGCCCTGGCACCACATTTAGTTCTGGCGGTCTCGGTTGACGGAACGTTAGGACAGGTACCACAATGGCCTGATTTATTTGAGTCCAGGACTGGGGAAAATCGCCAAGAACAGTGTGTATCATCTTCTCTTCTTCCACGGGTGGAGAAGTCCTGGGATCTATTTCCCCATCTTTCAGCTTATTAGGGCATATTTTCAGGTGGTCTCTGGATATGGCCGCTGAGGTCTCCCCTCCGTCTTTACTGATGAGACAGACCTTTGTATTGTCGAAGTCGGAGAGGAGAATGGTACACGGTTCTGCTTCCCATTGATCATCAAGCTTGTGTAGTCTCCTCTTTCTTTTGAGTACTTGCTCACCAGGTGCCAATGGAGTCGCGGGAGCATGCTGGTTGTAGTCCCTCTTGTTGTGAATTCTGTGGCTGAATTCACTCCTGTGGTCACAAGTGGTACTGCAGCTTCTGAGCTTCCTCCCTCAGGTGTTCTGGTGAGCTCGTTAACTGCTTCATTACTTAACTCCGCCTGATGCTGCTATCCTTGCTCCTTGTCAATGTTTCAGTGTTGGATCTGAGCTTCTCCTGATTGTTCCTGTGACCTGCTGCTCTGTATAGCTAAGTGCCTTTTGCTTTTTTGTTGCTTTTTTTCTGTCCAGCTTGTCTTTTGTTTTGCTGGAAGCTCTGAGACGCAAAGGGTGTACCGCCGTGCCGTTAGTTCGGCACGGTGGGTTTTTTTTGCCCCCTTTGCGTGGTTTTGCTTTAGGGTTTTTTGTAGACTGCAAAGTTCGCTTTACTGTCCTCGCTCTGTCCTAGAATATCGGGCCCCACTTTGCTGAATCTATTTCATCCCTACGTTTTGTCTTTTCATCTTACTCACAGTCATTATATGTGGGGGGCTGCCTTTTCCTTGGGGGAATTTCTCTGGGGCAAGTCAGGCCTATTTTTCTATCTTCAGGCTAGCTAGTTTCTTAGGCTGTGCCGAGTTGCCTAGGTAGTTGTTAGGCGCAATCCACAGCCGCTTTTAGTTGTGTTTAGGATAGGATCAGGTGTGCAGTCTACAGAGTTTCCACGTCTCAGAGCTCGTTCTTGTATTTTTGGGTATTTGTCAGATCACTGTGTGCGCTCTGATCGCTAAGCACACTGTGTTTCTGGATTGCCTTCATAACACCTGTCATTAGCAAACATAACAGTACAAGGAGCCCAACTAATGATTCTCAATAGAGGGAAAGAAAAAGTTCTGACATCATTTTTTTTTTTCTGCTCTGTGTTCACTTTTTTTTTTTCCCCTAGACATTTGGGTGATTCTGGACACAGGTGTGGACATGGATTTTCAGGGTCTGTGTTCTTCAATGGATAATCTCGTTATAAATGTACAAAAAATTCAAGATACTATTGATCAGAAATCTATGTTAGAACCAAGAATTCCTATTCCTGATTTGTTTTTTGGAGATAGAACTAAGTTTCTAAGTTTCAAAAATAATTGTAAGCTATTTCTGGCCTTGAAACCTCATTCTTCTGGTAATCCTATTCAACAGGTTTTGATTATTATTTCTTTTTTGCGCGGCGACCCTCAAGACTGGGCATTTTCTCTTGCGCCAGGAGACCCTGCATTGAGTAGTGTCGATGCGTTTTTCCTGGCGCTCGGATTGCTGTACGATGAGCCTAATTCAGTGGATCAGGCTGAGAAAAATTTGCTGGCTTTGTGCCAGGGTCAGGATGATATAGAAGTATATTGTCAGAAATTTAGGAAATGGTCAGTACTCACTCAGTGGAATGAATCTGCGCTGGCAGCTTTGTTCAGAAAGGGTCTCTCTGAGGCTCTTAAGGATGTCATGGTGGGATTTCCTATGCCTGCTGGTTTGAATGAGTCTTTGTCTTTGGCCATTCAGATCGGTCGACGCTTGCGCGAGCGTAAATCTGTGCACCATTTGGCGGTACTGCCTGAGGTTAAACCTGAGCCTATGCAGTGCGATAGGACTATGACTAGAGTTGAACGGCAGGAATACAGACGTCTGAATGGTCTGTTTTTCTACTGTGGTGATTCCACTCATGCTATTTCTGATTGTCCTAAGCGCACTAAGCGGTCCGCTAGGTCTGCCGTCATTGGTACTGTACAGTCCAAATTCCTTCTGTCCATTACCTTGATATGCTCTTTGTCGTCGTTTTCTGTCATGGCGTTTGTGGATTCGGGCGCTGCCCTGAATCTGATGGATTTGGATTATGCTAAACGTTGTGGGTTTTTCTTGGAGCCTTTGCGGTGTCCTATTCCATTGAGAGGAATTGATGCTACACCTTTGGCCAAGAATAAACCTCAATACTGGGCCCAGCTGACTATGTGCATGGCTCCTGCACATCAGGAAGTTATTCGCTTTCTGGTGTTGCATAATCTGCATGATGTGGTCGTGTTGGGGTTGCCATGGCTACAAACCCATAATCCAGTATTGGATTGGAATTCCATGTCGGTATCCAGCTGGGGTTGTCAGGGGGTACATGGTGATGTTCCATTTTTGTCGATTTCGTCATCCACCCCTTCTGAGGTCCCAGAGTTCTTGTCTGATTATCAGGATGTATTTGAAGAGCCCAAGTCCGATGCTCTACCTCCGCATAGGGATTGTGATTGTGCTATCAATTTGATTCCTGGTAGTAAATTCCCTAAAGGTCGATTATTTAATTTATCCGTGCCCGAACACGCCGCTATGCGCAGTTATGTGAAGGAATCCCTGGAGAAGGGACATATTCGCCCATCGTCATCACCACTGGGAGCAGGGTTCTTCTTTGTAGCCAAGAAGGATGGTTCGCTGAGACCGTGTATTGATTACCGCCTTCTTAATAAGATCACTGTTAAATTTCAGTATCCCTTGCCATTGTTATCTGACTTGTTTGCTCGGATTGAGGGGGCTAGTTGGTTCACTAAGATAGATCTTCGTGGTGCGTATAATCTGGTGAGAATCAGGCAAGGAGATGAATGGAAAACTGCATTCAATACGCCCGAGGGTCATTTTGAGTATCTAGTGATGCCGTTCGGACTTGCCAATGCTCCATCTGTGTTTCAGTCTTTTATGCATGACATCTTCCGTGAGTATCTGGATAAATTCCTGATTGTTTACTTGGATGACATTTTGATCTTCTCAGATGATTGGGAGTCTCATGTGAAGCAGGTCAGAATGGTTTTTCAGGTCCTGCGTGCTAACTCTTTGTTTGTGAAGGGATCAAAGTGTCTCTTCGGTGTGCAGAAAGTTTCATTTTTAGGGTTCATCTTTACCCCTTCTACTATCGAGATGGATCCAGTTAAGGTCCAAGCCATCCAGGATTGGATTCAGCCGACATCTCTGAAAAGTCTGCCAAAGTTCCTGGGCTTTGCTAATTTTTATCGTCGCTTCATCTGTAATTTTTCTAGCATTGCCAAACCATTGACCGATTTGACCAAGAAGGGTGCTGATTTGGTTAATTGGTCTTCTGCTGCTGTGGAAGCTTTTCAGGAGTTGAAGCGTCGTTTTTGTTCTGCCCCTGTGTTGTGTCAGCCAGATGTTTCTCTTCCGTTTCAGGTCGAGGTTGATGCTTCTGAGATTGGAGCAGGGGCGGTTTTGTCACAGAGAGGTTCTGATTGCTCAGTGATGAAACCATGTGCTTTCTTTTCCAGGAAGTTTTTGCCCGCTGAGCGTAATTATGATGTGGGCAATCGAGAGTTGCTGGCCATGAAGTGGGCATTCGAGGAGTGGCGTCATTGGCTTGAAGGAGCTAAGCATCGCGTGGTGGTATTGACTGATCATAAGAACTTGACTTATCTCGAGTCTGCCAAGCGCTTGAATCCTAGACAGGCCCGTTGGTCGTTATTTTTTGCCCGCTTCGACTTTGTGATTTCGTACCTTCCGGGCTCTAAAAATGTGAAGGCGGATGCTCTGTCTAGGAGTTTTGTGCCCGCCTCTCCGGGTTTATCTGAGCCAGCGGGTATCCTCAAGGAAGGAGTCATTGTGTCTGCCATCTCCCCTGATTTGCGGCGGGTGCTGCAAAAATTTCAGGCGAATAAACCTGATCGTTGTCCAGCAGAGAAACTGTTCGTCCCTGATAGGTGGACTAATAAACTTATCTCTGAACTTCATTGTTCGGTGTTGGCTGGTCATCCTGGAATCTTTGGTACCAGAGAGTTAGTGGCTAGATCCTTCTGGTGGCCATCTCTGTCACGGGATGTACGTACTTTTGTGCAGTCCTGTGGGATTTGTGCTAGGGCTAAGCCCTGCTGTTCTCGTGCCAGTGGGTTGCTTTTGCCCTTGCCGGTCCCAAAGAGGCCTTGGACACATATTTCGATGGATTTCATTTCTGACCTTCCCGTTTCTCAAAAGATGTCAGTCATTTGGGTGGTCTGTGATCGCTTTTCTAAAATGGTCCATCTGGTGCCCTTGGCTAAATTGCCTTCCTCCTCTGATTTGGTACCTTTGTTCTTTCAGCATGTGGTTCGGTTGCATGGCATTCCTGAGAATATTGTTTCTGACAGAGGTTCCCAGTTTGTTTCAAGGTTTTGGCGAGCCTTTTGTGGTAGGATGGGCATTGACCTATCCTTTTCCTCGGCTTTCCATCCTCAGACTAATGGCCAGACCGAACGAACCAATCAGACCTTGGAAACATATCTGAGATGTTTTGTTTCTGCAGACCAGGATGATTGGGTGTCCTTTTTGCCGTTGGCTGAGTTCGCCCTTAATAATCGGGCCAGCTCGGCTACCTTGGTTTCTCCATTTTTTTGCAATTCTGGGTTCCATCCTCGTTTCTCTTCAGGACAGGTTGAGTCTTCAGACTGTCCTGGTGTGGATTCTGTGGTGGATAGGTTGCAGCAGATCTGGACTCAGGTAGTGGACAATTTGATCTTGTCCCAGGAGAAAGCTCAACTTTTCGCTAATCGCAGACGCCGTGTGGGTCCCCGACTTCGTGTTGGGGATCTGGTTTGGTTATCTTCTCGTCATATTCCTATGAAGGTTTCCTCTCCTAAATTTAAACCTCGTTTTATTGGTCCGTATAGGATTTCTGAGGTTCTCAATCCTGTGTCTTTTCGTTTGACCCTTCCAGATTCTTTTTCCATACATAACGTATTCCATAGGTCATTGTTGCGGAGATACGTGGCACCTATGGTTCCATCTGTTGAGCCTCCTGCCCCGGTTTTGGTGGAGGGGGAATTGGAGTATATTGTGGAGAAGATTTTGGATTCTCGTGTTTCTAGACGGAAACTCCAGTATCTGGTTAAATGGAAGGGTTATGCTCAGGAAGATAATTCCTGGGTTTTTGCCTCTGATGTTCATGCTTCCGATCTTGTTCGTGCCTTTCATGCGGCTCATCCTGGTCGGCCTGGGGGCTCTGGTGAGGGTTCGGTGACCCCTCCTCAAGGGGGGGTACTGTTGTGAATTCTGTGGCTGAATTCACTCCTGTGGTCACAAGTGGTACTGCAGCTTCTGAGCTTCCTCCCTCAGGTGTTCTGGTGAGCTCGTTAACTGCTTCATTACTTAACTCCGCCTGATGCTGCTATCCTTGCTCCTTGTCAATGTTTCAGTGTTGGATCTGAGCTTCTCCTGATTGTTCCTGTGACCTGCTGCTCTGTATAGCTAAGTGCCTTTTGCTTTTTTGTTGCTTTTTTTCTGTCCAGCTTGTCTTTTGTTTTGCTGGAAGCTCTGAGACGCAAAGGGTGTACCGCCGTGCCGTTAGTTCGGCACGGTGGGTTTTTTTTGCCCCCTTTGCGTGGTTTTGCTTTAGGGTTTTTTGTAGACTGCAAAGTTCGCTTTACTGTCCTCGCTCTGTCCTAGAATATCGGGCCCCACTTTGCTGAATCTATTTCATCCCTACGTTTTGTCTTTTCATCTTACTCACAGTCATTATATGTGGGGGGCTGCCTTTTCCTTGGGGGAATTTCTCTGGGGCAAGTCAGGCCTATTTTTCTATCTTCAGGCTAGCTAGTTTCTTAGGCTGTGCCGAGTTGCCTAGGTAGTTGTTAGGCGCAATCCACAGCCGCTTTTAGTTGTGTTTAGGATAGGATCAGGTGTGCAGTCTACAGAGTTTCCACGTCTCAGAGCTCGTTCTTGTATTTTTGGGTATTTGTCAGATCACTGTGTGCGCTCTGATCGCTAAGCACACTGTGTTTCTGGATTGCCTTCATAACACCTGTCATTAGCAAACATAACACCCTCTCTTGCTTCTGTCTGACCTGAGCGAGACTCTTTTCCACACGTTCCTGTACTTTGCGGTACCTCTGCTGCCTCTCGGTATCCCAATCCGCATCTGGTGATATATCTTCGGGGGTCAGAACCTCCATGTCCAGATCGACGGGTAACTTGCTAGACCTTCCTCGCATCAGGTACGCTGGGGTGCAGTTAGTGGAATTCACCGGGATGTGGTTGTACATGTCCACCAAGTCTGGTAACTTTGTAGGCCACAGGTTCTGCTCCTCTACAGGTAAGGTTTTCAGTAAGTCGATCTCCACTTGGTTCATCTTCTCACACATCCCGTTGGTCTGTGGATGGTACGGCATGGTTCTGATCTTCTTACACCCGTACAAATTGCAGAACTCCTGGAACACCTCTGCCTCAAATGCCGGCCCTTGATCGGTCAACACCTTCTCTGGGTACCCATGGGGTCGACAGAAGAACTGCTGGAAGGTTTTGGCAGCCGTCCTAGCCGTCAGATCTTTGATTGGTACGACTACCAGGAATCTGGAATAGTGGTCCACAATGGTGAGAGCGTAGATATACCCTGACCGGCTAGGTGTTAACTTTACGTGATCCAGTGCGACCAACTCGAGTGGCCGTTTGGTCATGATGGGCTGCAAGGGAGCTCGTTGGCTGTCACTTCCTTCCAGCGTAGGCTACAGGGGCCACACTCTCGACACCACTTCTCGATGGCCTTCCTCATCCCGACCCAGTAGAACCTCCCACGGAGTAGCCTCTCCAGCTTCCTCCATCCGAAGTGTCCTGCCCCGTTGTGGTACGCTCCCAGGACTATGGGTACAACTTGTCTGGGGACCACAATCTGCCACACTAATTCATGAGTGCGAGGGTCGATGTTCCTTCGGCACAGCTTGCCATCATGAAGAAACAGTTTGCCCCTCTCCTTCCACAACTGTAATGTCTCCGGTGGATCATCCGGGCCAGGATGCAAACCTGCCTGCGTCAGGAGCTCCTTCACCTGACGGACCGCAGGGTCACCATCCTGGTTCTCTGTCCACCCGTGGTGGGGCAGAGGATTCAACGGGGTGCCCTGTTTGTTTCTGCGCCTGTTCTCCACCTGATGGGAACACTGAGTGGCCTTGGGACGATGGAAAGCGGGCAGCTCCACTTCTTCAAATGCTTCTGGGTCTTCCTCCGTTTTGGGTAGGTGAGGCATTCGGGACAATGCATCGGCATTCGCATTCTTGTGCCCCGCCCGGTACTCGATGGTGAAGTCATAATTGGACAACCGTGCCATCCACCGCTGCTCCAAGGCGCCGAGTTTCGCTGTGTCCAAGTGCGTAAGTGGATTATTCTCCGTGAAGACGGTAAATTTCGCTGAGGCCAGATAGTGCTTGAACCTCTCCGTCATGGCCCAAACGACGGCGAGGAACTACAGCTTAAAGGAACTGTAGTTGTCTAGGTTCCTTTCAGTGGGACGAAGCGTCCTGCTGGCATAAGCTATTACTCGTTCCTTGCCCTTCTGGACCTGGGACAACACCGCTCCCAGCCGCACATTGCTGGCATCCGTATACAATACAAACGGTTGGTCGTATTCCAGGTAGGCTAGTACTTCCTCTCCCGTCAGTGCCGATTTTAAGCAAGTGAACGATCCTTCCAGTCCGTTGTTCCAATCCAACGGGGTATTCTTACCCTTGGGTTTCTTGGGCTGGTCCACCAACAGGTCTTGCAACGGCGCGGCCTTCTTGGTGAAGTCCTTGATAAACCTCCGGTAGTAACCCACCAACCCGAGGAACTGCCGGACCTCATGAAGGTTACTGGGCTGCGGCCAGTCCTTGATCACGTGACCTTGTCGGGGTCTGGGGCCACTCCTTCGGCACTCACCACATGGCCCAGGTACTGTAGTTTGGGTTTGAGCAGATGGCATTTGGACGGCTTCACCTTTAGCCAAATTTGGACAGTGCTTCAAATACCTCGGCCAGGTGCTTCAGATGGTCTTCATAGGTCTTAGAGAAGACAATGACATCGTCCAGATACAGCAGCACGGTCTCAAAGTTCTTGTGTCCCAAACAGCACTCCATCATCCTCTGGAACGTCCCCGGGGCGTTACACAATCCGAAGAGCATGTAGTTGAACTCGCAAAGACCCATCGGCGTCGTGAAGGCTGTCTTTTCCTTGTCCGCCTCTACCACGGGAACCTGCCAACACCCACTGGTGAGATCTAAAGTAGAGAAGTAATTAGCAGACTTTAACGCGGCCAAGGACTCCTCTATCCTAGGCAGGGAGTATGCGTCCTTATGTGTAATGCGGTTTAATTGCCTAGAATCCACACACATCCTCATGGTGCCATCTTTCTTCCTAACGAGGACTAACGGAGCTGCCCAGGGGCTACAGCTGTCTCTCACTACCCCAGCCTCCTTCATCTCTCGTAACATGTCCTTGGCACACTGATAATGAGCTGGGGGTACAGGACGGTATCTTTCCTTTACGGGTGGGTGATCTCCGGTGGGGATGTGATGCTGAATCCCTTTTACCCGCCCGAAATCAAGGGGGTGTTTGCTGAATACCCGCTCATACTCGTGAACCACCCTGTAGGCCCCCTGTATCTGGTGAGATGGAGTAGCATCAGTGCCCACATGTAATTCCTGACACCAATCTTTTGATTGCTCTGCAGAGCCGTTGTCCGCCGCCGACTTGGACGGAGCCAAGGGCCCAGGTGCGTGTATCACACTATTATTAACAGTAAACAGCTTGGCAAGTGTGACATATTTGCTTAGGTGGACTTCCTCCTCCCCGCAGTTAAGAACACGCACCGGCACCCTCCCCTTGCGGACGTCAACCACCCCTCTGGCTGTCAGGAGGGTAGGCCTATTCTCTGAATACACAGGTTCTACCAGGGCCTGATAATCCTTACCCCCAAGGCCTATGGCTGCCCGACACCATATTAACATTTCACTCCTAGGGGGTATTGCAACGGGATTCGAATCACTCACTGTGACCCGGCCAATTTCACCACCAGTCAGCTCCACTTGCTGTCTCCGCATTAGGGCTCTGATTTCTTTCTGCAAAGCACGTTGTTCACTGTGACCAGCTGTCTCTGCTACTTGCTGCAACAAGACAATAACTTCTGCAAGACAATTTTCTATGACATTAGTCATCATGGGGTAACGTTCACATCGGTCAATATCAACAATGACAATTCCTTGGGCCTCCAATTCTACCCGCCCCACCTTAATAGTGACCTCTTTATATCCCACTTGCGGCAGTGGCTGACCATTGCTAGCTATTATGGTGAAATCATCATCAGGGGCACGGGTGATGTCAGTGTCCTCCCAATAACGCCTATAAAGAATGTAGGGCATAGTTGTCACTTGGGAGCCGGTGTCCAGCAAAGCGTTCATGGGGATACCGTCGATCACGATGGGGAGAACAGGACGCCCCCCGACGTATTTGGCTCTCCAATTTTGCAGGCCTGGGCATTCTACTCCTGGGGGTTGGCCCTTGGCCCCAGGGGTTGCTCGTTTAACTGACAGTACCTTGCAAGATGGCCCACCTGGTGGCAGCGGCGGCAGATAGGTCGTCCATCCTGATGAAAACGATCGTTGACGCTGCCTCTGGTCGATGGAACCCTCCTTGGTCGTTGCCAGGGGACATCCTCCGGTCTGGAAGCCAGCTGGATCTTCTTCTTGGGGGCCTCCTGTAGGGACTGGACAGTCCGGGCTAGGGCAGCAACGCTCCTGGTCAGTTCCTGTACCTGAAGGCGCAGTCCTGCAGGGGAGTCGTCTTCCAGGATCTGGGCATCGGCCTCGGCGGAGACAGGTGCGTCCGGCGCCACCTCCTGGTGGTATGTGAGGGCTTGCCGCCTGGGAAGTGTGGCACGGCTGGGCTGCCACTCCGGTAGCGCCTGGACAGCTTTATCTTTGAATTGCGCGAAATTCAGATCTGGATTCTGCATGGCCAGGAAGTGTAGCTGGGCCCTTTGGTTACTGCACAGGAGCCCTTCAACGAACCACTCTTTCAGGAGTTTGTCTTCATCTTGCATGCTGTTTGGGTCACTTTGCTTGATGGCCCGCAGCGCCTCCTGCAGATTAAGGGCATAGTCCCGTAAGCTATCCTGCGGCTGCTGCTTGCACCCATAGAACGTCAATTTAATTTCAGTAGCGGTGCGGGTGTCAAAGGTGGCTTTAAGCTTGGCAAATACTTGTTGCGCAGTTTTCTTGTCCGCAGCGGGCCAGGACTTTACTTCCCTCAATGCCGCTCCAAAGAGTTGGCCGATTATCATATGAACCTTCTGAGGCTCCGTCAAGGGATAAAACTCGAGCAGGCTACAAATCCCTTCTTTAAAGTCAGTTAACGTATGAGCTTCTCCAAAGTATCGCGGGAGCCAGGCGGCCCCTGGTAGGTACGGCATAGAGAAGGGCATTATAGCTGCTGTAGCGGCGGCAGTATCCGGCTGGTTGGTGGGAGCGGTAAGCCCCGCGGCCTCTAGCGGTGATACCGGGCTTATGGCTGCACTTACCGCGGAATCCGGAAGTGCTCCCGAGTCTGCAGCTGTGGCCGCCGCCTCCGCTCCTCCGGAATCCGACATGGCCGTTCCTCCCCCCTTGCTAATCTGTCGGGGTCGGGGTTCTCCTTCCGGGGTCGGCGCCACACCACGTCTTCCGCTCCGCGCGCTTTTCCAGCCGGCTCCACCCACGAAGCTATGGCTCCTCCTTTTGCACCCGTGACCCTGCTAAGGGGCGTCCAATAAAGGGTGATGGTGCGTAGTGCGAGGAATAACGAGGACACAGGGTTCAGTTTCTTTACCTTTTACTGAAGGTTTCAGGATCCTCAATCCGGGGCACTGTCAACAGGGCTGTCTGAGACCGGCCGATCCGAAGGCACATCCAGAGTTCCCCTTGCAGGTGGAAATCAGTGTCTACCCACTAGCGCCTGTGTGTTGTAGTGCTTCTCTGCTGAGCATTCAGGATAGTCCTCACAACTTCTGTTCTCGTTCTTTCTAGATCTTTCTCTTCTCCGTCCCCCAGGTATGTTATGGCTAGGATGCACCTTTATGACAGGTAGGCCTGGAGTTATTCTGGAACCCTAGTGTCGCCCCTCTCCCACGATTGCCTCCTATGTCCTTCTTAGGTGTTGTATGGTAGACAGCCAACCTGTAATTAACTGTCCTGCCGCTGTTTGAAGTAATGCGTGGAGACTGTTACTTCCTCGGTGCTCCGGCCACCGGCTATGCGCCTCAGTAGGATGTTTCCATTCTCGGGGCACGTCTCCTACTGGATCTCCTTTGTGCTGATCTCGTTTCTCACTGTTCCTCAATATCCTTCGCTTCGTGTCTCTTTCTTAGGATACCGTCACAAGGTAGTGCAGGCGTGGTTCCGTAACAATCTGTCCTTTCGCTAGGTACCTGCCAGATTTTCCAGTTCTGACAGGTCCTCCCTGGAGCTCTCCCAGGCTTCGTTCTGCCTAACTTCCTGTTCAACCCCTAGTTTTACCAATGTGAGGAGTGGCCCAATAAATAAAGCCTTTTACTCCCCCTAGTGGCCGGAATGTGAAGTGTAGTGTGTGCTTAGTGATACCTGGTCAGTAGAACTCCTTTAGTGCAGTCAGACGTACCATCACTCCCCTTAGTGGCAGAGCGACGTTACTGCAATGACCAGATCTTTGGGGCGCTTCAATACTACATAGGATATGCACATGACTGCATGAACTGGTCACCAGCCAGTATGTGTGCGATACAGACACAGATGGATATTAAGTGCATGGAGCATGTGTGAACAGATGCTACAAGGGTCTATATATTCTACTACAGTATGTACATTACACAGCTCAGGCAAAAATTAAGAGACCACTGCAAAATGTTCAGTTTGTCTGATTTTTCTGTTTGTAGGTATATTTTTTAATAAAATGTAAATTCTTCATTTATTCTATAAACTTCTGACAACATGTCTCCAAATTTTTTTCTGAAAAGGAGAAATGGTTAAAATAAAAAAATTTAAAAATAAGTGCTGTCAGACCTCAAATAATGCAAAGAAAACAAGTTCATAATCATTTAGAAACAACAATACTAATGTTCTAACTCAGGAAGAGTTCAGAAATCAATATTTTGTGGAATAAACATGATTTTTAATCACAGCTTTCATGTGTCTTGGAATGCTTTCCACCAGTCTTTCACACTGCTTCTGGAGCAAAAATGTTAGCAGTTCTTTGTTTGATGGCTTGTGACTGTCCATCATCCTCTTGATTACATTCCAGAGGATTTCAATGGTGTTCAGGTCTGGAGATTGGGCTGCCCATGACAGGGTTTTGATGTGGTGGTCTCTTAATTTTTGCCAGAGCTGTATATTGTACAGATGGTTATATAGTACTAGAAATAGATCCAATGCTATAGCATCGGGAGTGCGGTGAGATTAACATAGGGTGTAAGCTGGGAGAGGCAGCCTCTGCGGGTGTAAACTGGGGGGACAGTCTCTGTGGGTGTAAACTGGGGGGACAACTTCTGCGGGTGTAAGCTGTGAGAGGCAGCCTCTGCGGGTGTAAGGCTACGTTCACATTTGCATTGTTGGGCGCAGCGTTGGTGATGAATACCGACGCATGCGTCATGCGCCCCTATCTTTAACATGGGGCCGCATGGACATGCGCCGGTATGCGTTGTACTGCGTTTTACGACCCATGCGTCATATAGACGCACAGACAGGGCGCAGAGGACGCTACTTGTAGCGTTTTCTCCCTGCGCCGAAATTCCTGCTCTGTGAGATCTTATGACAACGCATGCGTCGCAAAACGCAGTGTTGTGCACATGCGTTGTTGGTTGCGTCGCCGACGCTGCGCCCAACAACGCAAATGTGAACGTAGCCTAAGCTGGGGGGCAGCTTCTACGGGTGTAAGCTGGGGTGACAGCCTCTGCGGTTGTAAGCTGGGAGAGGCAGCCTCTGTGGGTGTAAGTGGATTGCCCCCACATAAGGGCGACGGGGTACTCGGTACCGGGTCCTTCAATTCCCTCAGCTGGGATGTCACGGTGGCCCAACCCGGACCGTGGCCCTATGAGGGGTGCCCAATAAAAGGGGTGATGTTTGTTTGTCAAGTGTTCGTGACGCCACCTGTGGTATTCGGTCAGGGTGACCGACGCTGCTTAGGGGTCCGCTGGGATGATGGAATGGCAGCTAGATGGTATACCTTCCCACAGGTGAAGTATATCCCCAGGGCTTCCCAGAAGTGTAGATGGGAATGGTGCAAGGCGCGGTGAATAACAAGGACACAATGGGTGCAGTCTCTTTACCTTAACTGAAGGCTTCAGCATCCACAGTCCAGGGTGCTGGATGACAGGGTAGGCAGAGTCCGGCCAGTCTGATGGCAATTCCAGAGTCCCCTTATCCAGGTGGAAATCAGTAGCCTTCCCCTTGCGCACAGTAACGTAGTAGGTCCCTACGTGCATTAGCTCTCATAGGGTCCTCACTCTTGTTACTCTTCTCTCGGTCCCCCAGATGGATAGGACCAACCCATATGATGGTGGTGGCCTGAGGCTATTTTATAGGAACCCTAGCGTCGCTCCTCCTCTGCGTTGCCACCTTGTCTGCTTAGGTTCTTAGGTCGGACAGCCAACTTGAAGATGACTGCCCTGCCGGTCTCTGAAGTAAAGCGTAGAGTCTATTACTCCCTCGGTGTTCCGGCCACCGGCACTGCGCTCAGTGGGAGGCAGCCTGCTTCTAGCTGATCTCCCACTGGTGTTATACTCCTGTTGCTACGACTTCAGTGCTCACTCACTACGGCACACTTCCTTTCTTGTCCTTTCCTTGGAAGCTGCCGCAATCAGGTGCAGCTGCAGCTCCGTATCCTTCTTTCCTTCCTGGGCCAAGCCCAGTCTGCTCCTCTCCTCTCCTCCTGACTGTCTCCTTCTCCCTCCTAGTCAGAACTCCCTCCGTGTCCAACTGCCTAATTTCCTAACCAAACCCCCAGTTTTACCCAAGTGTGAGGAGTCGCCTAATAGATAGAACCTTTTGCTCCCCCTGGTGGCCGGCGTGTGAAGTGTGTGTGTTACCTGGCAGGGTGAACTCCTTTGGTGCCATCAGACGTAACATCGCTCCCCTTGGTGGAAGAACGACATTACTGCAACGTCCAGGACTCTGGGGCGCTGCATAAGCTGGGAGAGGCAGCCTCTGTGGGTGTAAGCAGGGGGCAGCTTCTGCGGGTGTAAGCTGGGGGGGGCAGCCTCTGTGGGTGTAAGCTGGGAGAGGCAACCTCTGCACTTGAAAGCTGGGAGAGGCAGCCTCTACGGGTGTAAGCTGGGGGGCAGCCTTTGTATGTGCAAGCTGGGAGGCAGCCTCTGCGGGAGTAAGCTGGGTGGCAGCCTCTGCAGGTATAAGCTGGGGGGACAACCTCTGCGGGTGTAAACTGGGGGGACAACTGTGGGTGTAAGCTGGTAGAGGCAGCCTCTGTGGGTGTAAGCTGGGGGGCAGCTTCTACGGGTGTAAGCAGGGGGGAAGCCTCTGTGGGTGTAAGCTGGGGGACAGCCTCTGTATGTGTAAGCTGGGAGGCAGCCTCTGCGGGTGTAAGCTGGGGGGCAGCCTCTGCAGGTGTAAGCTGGGGGGACAACCTCTGCAGGTGTAAACTGGGGGGCCGCTTCTACGGGTGTAATCTGGGGGGCAGCCTCTGTGGGTGTATGCTGGGAGAGGCAGTCTCTGCGGATGTAAGCTGGGAGAGGCAGCCTATGCGGGTGTAAATTGGGAGGAAAGCCTCTGCAGGTGTAAACTGGGGGGACAACTTCTGCGGGTGTAAGCTGGGTTGTAGCCTCTGCGGGTGTAAGCTGGGGGCAGCCTCTGTATGTGTAAGCGGGGGGGCAGCCTCTGCGGGTGTAAGCTTGGGAGCAAGCTCTGCCGGTGTAAGCTGGGAGAGGCAGCTTCTGCAGGTGTAAGAGGAGCGCCCCCAAGGGCTAGGGGAACTCGGTACCGGGCCCTTCGGTTCTCAAGGGGGATGTTACGGTGGCTGACCCGGACCGTGGCCCTAGGGGCATCTGTTGATAAAAGGGGGGAAAGGTCTTTAAAGGGATTATGTTCGTGACACCACCTGTGGTATTCGGTCAGGGTAACCGACGCTGCTTAGGGGTCCGCTGGGGTGATGTGATGGCAGCTAGTTGGTGTACCTTCCCACAGGTGAAGTATGTCCCCAGGGCTTCCCAGAGTGTAGATGGTGGATGGTGTGAGGCGCAGTGAAGAATGAGGAGACAAGGGTGCAGTCTCTTTACCTTAACTGAAGGCTTCAGCATCCACAGTCCAGGGTGCTGGATGACAGGGTAGGCAGAGTCCGGCCAGTCTGATGGCAATTCCAGAGTCCCCTTATCCAGGTGGAAATCAGTAGCCTTCCCCTTGCGCACAGTAACATAGTAGGTCCCTACGTGCATTAGCTCTCATAGGGTCCTCACTCTTGTTACTCTTCTCTCGGTCCCCCAGATGGATAGGACCAACCCATATGATGGTGGTGGCCTGAGGCTATTTTATAGGAACCCTGGCGTCGCTCCTCCTCTGCGTTGCCACCTTGTCTGCTTAGGTTCTTAGGTCGGACAGCCAACTTGAAGATGACTGTCCTGCCGGTCTCTGAAGTAAAGCGTAGAGTCTATTACTCCCTCGGTGTTCCGGCCACCGGCACTGCGCTCAGTGGGAGGCAGCCTGCTTCTAGCTGATCTCCCACTGGTGTTATACTCCTGTTGCTATGACTTCAGTGCTCACTCACTACGGCACACTTCCTTTCTTGTCCTTTCCTTGGAAGCTGCCGCAATCAGGTGCAGCTGCAGCTCCGTATCCTTCTTTCCTTCCTGGGCCAAGCCCAGTCTGCTCCTCTCCTCTCCTCCTGACTGTCTCCTTCTCCCTCCTAGTCAGAACTCCCTCCGTGTCCAACTGCCTAATTTCCTAACCAAACCCCCAGTTTTACCCAAGTGTGAGGAGTCGCCTAATAGATAGAACCTTTTGCTCCCCCTGGTGGCCGGCGTGTGAAGTGTGTGTGTGTTACCTGGCAGGGTGAACTCCTTTGGTGCCATCAGACGTAACATCGCTCCCCTTGGTGGAAGAACGACATTACTGCAACGTCCAGGACTCTGGGGCGCTGCATAAGCTGGGAGAGGCAGCCTCTGTGGGTGTAAGCAGGGGGCAGCTTCTGCGGGTGTAAGCTGGGGGGGCAGCCTCTGTGGGTGTAAGCTGGGAGAGGCAACCTCTGCAGTTGAAAGCTGGGAGAGGCAGCCTCTGCGGGTGTAAGCTGGGGGGCAGCCTTTGTATGTGCAAGCTGGGAGGCAGCCTCTGCGGGAGTAAGCTGGGTGGCAGCCTCTGCAGGTATAAGCTGGGGGGACAACCTCTGCGGGTGTAAACTGGGGGGACAACTGTGGGTGTAAGCTGGTAGAGGCAGCCTCTGTGGGTGTAAGCTGGGGGGCAGCTTCTACGGGTGTAAGCAGGGGGGAAGCCTCTGTGGGTGTAAGCTGGGGGGCAGCCTCTGTATGTGTAAGCTGGGAGGCAGCCTCTGCGGGTGTAAGCTGGGGGGCAGCCTCTGCAGGTGTAAGCTGGGGGGACAACCTCTGCGGGTGTAAACTGGGGGGCCGCTTCTACGGGTGTAATCTGGGGGGCAGCCTCTGTGGGTGTATGCTGGGAGAGGCAGTCTCTGCGGATGTAAGCTGGGAGAGGCAGCCTATGCGGGTGTAAATTGGGAGGAAAGCCTCTGCAGGTGTAAACTGGGGGGACAACTTCTGCGGGTGTAAGCTGGGTTGTAGCCTCTGCGGGTGTAAGCTGGGGGCAGCCTCTGTATGTGTAAGCGGGGGGGCAGACTCTGCGGGTGTAAGCTTGGGAGCAAGCTCTGCCGGTGTAAGCTGGGAGAGGCAGCTTCTGCAGGTGTAAGAGGAGCGCCCCCAAGGGCTAGGGGAACTCGGTACCGGGCCCTTCGGTTCTCAAGGGGGATGTTACGGTGGCTGACCCGGTCCGTGGCCCTAGGGGCATCTGTTGATAAAAGGGGGGAAAGGTCTTTAAAGGGATTATGTTCGTGACACCACCTGTGGTATTCGGTCAGGGTAACCGACGCTGCTTAGGGGTCCGCTGGGGTGATGTGATGGCAGCTAGTTGGTGTACCTTCCCACAGGTGAAGTATGTCCCCAGGGCTTCCCAGAGTGTAGATGGTGGATGGCGCAGTGAAGAATGAGGAGACAAGTTTGCAGTCTCTTTACCTTTTTACTGAAGGCTTCAGCATCCACAGTCCAGAGCACCATATCACAGGGCTGGCAGAGTCCGGCCGGTGTGAAGGCAAATCCAGAGTCCCCTTATCCAGGTGGAAATCAATAGCCTTCCTCTAGCGCCTAGGTGTTGTAGTCCCTCCCTGCTGAGCTTCTCGGTGAGGTCCTCACAACTGTTGTTGGTGTTCTAGATGTTAAGTCTTTCTCTCTGTCCCCCAGATGGATAGGAACAACCCGTATGACTGATGGCCTGAGGCTTTTTACAGGGACCCTATCACGCCCCAGCCCCCACAAGTTGCCTCCGTGCCTCCTGGGTATAAGGTCGGGCAACTAATATGGAACTAGCTGTCCTGCCTTTCTCTGAGCCAGGCTTAGAGACGATGACTCCCTCGGTGTTCCGGCTACTGGCTTCTGCACCTCAGAAAGGAGGCAGCCTTTTACAGGGCAGAACTCCTTCTGGTTTCCTCTCCTTTTGCTATGACTTCATTTCTCACCCGTTACAACACAATTCTCTTCGAGTCCTTTCTTAGGATGCTGCCACACGTGGGGCAGGCGCAGCTCAGTGGCCTTCTATCTAGGCCTCTGACAGGATCCCACCCCTGTCAGGGACCACTCTGTCTGAAGCTCTTAGATGTCCCTTCTTTCCCCCTGTCTGCCTGACAGGTGCTGCCTGGGTGAAGCCCAGTCCGCTTCTGCCTAACTTCCTATCCAGCCCACCAGTTTTACCTAATTGGGAAGAGTGCCCTAATAGATAGGAGCATAGCTCCCCCTGGCGGACTAGAGTGTGAAGTGTGATGTATGGTTTGTGATACCTGGTAAGGTGATCTCCTTTATTGCCTTCAGACTTAACATCACTCCCCCCCTAGAGGGAAATGATATTACTGCAATTACCAGGACCCTGGGGCGCTGCACTCCATACATTAGCAAAAAGACATGCAATTTTTGAAATGCTATAAAACAAGTTAATTTAACTGTGCTTCCCTTCATGGGAGGTGAGAACACTTGACCGTTGCAAACAATAACATATTTACACGACTGCTTGGCTCATCTTGTTACAAGTCTAGACCTGACAGAATAACAAATCTGCAGGTGGTTGGGCATTTAGGAAATAGCGACCACAATATTGTGCAGTTTCACCTGTCTTTCACTAGGGGGACTTGTCAGGGAGTCACAAAAACATTGAACTTTAGGAAGGCAAAGTTTGAACAGCTTAGAGATGCCCTTAATCTGGTAGACTGGGACAATATCCTCAGAAATGAGAATACAGATAATAAATGGAAAATGTTTAAGAACATCCTAAATAGGCACTGTAAGCGGTTTATACCTTGTGGGAATAAAAGGACTAGAAATAGGAAAAACCCAATGTGGCTAAACAAAGAAGTAAGACAGGCAATTAACAGTAAAAAGAAAGCATTTGCACTACTAAAGCAGGATGGCACCATTGAAGCTCTAAAAAACTATAGGGAGAAAAATACTTTATCTAAAAAACTAATTAAAGCTGCCAAAAAGGAAACAGAGAAGCACATTGCTAAGGAGAGTAAAACTAATCCCAAACTGTTCTTCAACTATATCAATAGTAAAAGAGTAAAAACTGAAAATGTAGGCCCCTTAAAAAATAGTGAGGAAAGAATGGTTGTAGATGACGAGGAAAAAGCTAACATATTAAACACCTTCTTCTCCACGGTATTCACGGTGGAAAATGAAATGCTAGGTGAAATCCCAAGAAACAATGAAAACCCTATATTAAGGGTCACCAATCTAACCCAAGAAGAGGTGCGAAACCGGCTAAATAAGATTAAAATAGATAAATCTCCGGGTCCGGATGGCATACACCCACGAGTACTAAGAGAACTAAGTAATGTAATAGATAAACCATTATTTCTTATTTTTAGTGACTCTATAGCGACAGGGTCTGTTCCGCAGGACTGGCGCATAGCAAATGTGGTGCCAATATTCAAAAAGGGCTCTAAAAGTGAACCTGGAAATTATAGGCCAGTAAGTCTAACCTCTATTGTTGGTAAAATATTTGAAGGGTTTCTGAGGGATGTTATTCTGGATTATCTCAATGAGAATAACTGTTTAACTCCATATCAGCATGGGTTTATGAGAAATCGCTCCTGTCAAACCAATCTAATCAGTTTTTATGAAGAGGTAAGCTATAGACTGGACCACGGTGAGTCATTGGACGTGGTATATCTCGATTTTTCCAAAGCGTTTGATACCGTGCCGCACAAGAGGTTGGTACACAAAATGAGAATGCTTGGTCTGGGGGAAAATGTGTGTAAATGGGTTAGTAACTGGCTTAGTGATAGAAAGCAGAGGGTGGTTATAAATGGTATAGTCTCTAACTGGGTCGCTGTGACCAGTGGGGTACCGCAGGGGTCAGTATTGGGACCTGTTCTCTTCAACATATTCATTAATGATCTGGTAGAAGGTTTACACAGTAAAATATCGATATTTGCAGATGATACAAAACTATGTAAAGCAGTTAATACAAGAGAAGATAGTATTCTGCTACAGATGGATCTGGATAAGTTGGAAACTTGGGCTGAAAGGTGGCAGATGAGGTTTAACAATGATAAATGTAAGGTTATACACATGGGAAGAAGGAATCAATATCACCATTACACACTGAATGGGAAACCACTGGGTAAATCTGACAGGGAGAAGGACTTGGGGATCCTAGTTAATGATAAACTTACCTGGAGCAGCCAGTGCCAGGCAGCAGCTGCCAAGGCAAACAGGATCATGGGGTGCATTAAAAGAGGTCTGGATACACATGATGAGAGCATTATACTGCCTCTGTACAAATCCCTAGTTAGACCGCACATGGAGTACTGTGTCCAGTTTTGGGCACCGGTGCTCAGGAAGGATATAATGGAACTAGAGAGAGTACAAAGGAGGGCAACAAAATTAATAAAGGGGATGGGAGAACTACAATACCCAGATAGATTAGCGAAATTAGGATTATTTAGTCTAGAAAAAAGACGACTGAGGGGCGATCTAATAACCATGTATAAGTATATAAGGGGACAATACAAATATCTCGCTGAGGATCTGTTTATACCAAGGAAGGTGACGGGCACAAGGGGGCATTCTTTGCGTCTGGAGGAGAGAAGGTTTTTCCACCAACATAGAAGAGGATTCTTTACTGTTAGGGCAGTGAGAATCTGGAATTGCTTGCCTGAGGAGGTGGTGATGGCGAACTCAGTCGAGGGGTTCAAGAGAGGCCTGGATGTCTTCCTGGAGCAGAACAATATTGTATCATACAATTATTAGGTTCTGTAGAAGGACGTAGATCTGGGGATTTATTATGATGGAATATAGGCTGAACTGGATGGACAAATGTCTTTTTTCGGCCTTACTAACTATGTTACTATGTTACTATGTATGTTACTATCTATTATTTACTAAGTGCATATGCGAACATCTTATCTTTATTCAAGTATAAAACAGTTATTCTTCTCTAAGTATAAACGTTTAACTAAGTACTCACTAAATGACTCACTGACCCCCACGGGTTCACTTTATTGAAACGCAGAACAGATATCACCCCCCTTACGGGCTCACTGTATCTTCCTTCCAATTTTATTCTCAGTACATCATTTTAACTATCTAACCTTAATTCTACCATATTAGCTACATACTACCAGCTATGTAAACATTATTACTATCTATTTTCTCTTTATTACATTACCTCACTATCTACTATATTACTTCTATAATATATTAGCTTTTCAACACAGTGCAACAAGTAACCAATCCCTTTTAGGGCAAAGTCAAGTTTTTTTTTTTCCTGAGGTAGTGCAAACAATCACATCATCAATATTCAAGTCTATTTAAAGGTGATGTGAAGCGAGGGACCCGTGACGAACCCCCAACGTTGGTTTGGGTGGGCTTCAAGACGTGTAATCCTGACCCGGAATTCTGCCACACCAACGGGTTTTTCTTCAGGTCTGTAAAGTAAAGCAATTATTACAGCAAGATTTAAGAAGGTGCAAACTATTTACAAAGACAGTTTGTGACCATGCAACAGTCCATGATTCTGCAGTTCGTTGATAAAAGTAGAAAACTTGTGCAAAACGTAGGATCCCTTTAAGAGTTAACCCTGGATGGAATTAAAGGCAGGAAAAGGAAAATATTAATAACTATTTACAATCTTTCAGTGTTCTTTTACAGTAGGTTGCAAGGCATCAGTCGGTAAGGAAGACTTCCTGGCCTGGGAAGGTTTGTATCCGAGTTCTCATCTGATGCTGTAGCAACGTCACGAGCTTGTCTCTCAGATGTGGTCAAGTCATTAGTGGTCTGGGTACGGATGTCAGTTTTAGTAGCAGATTCAGTAGTAGAAATGATACACACAGTGGTGGTAGTGTTGTTACCCGCTAGTTCAGAAACTAGAGGGGTAATGTTGTTAGTCTTAGTCGTGGCAGCAGGTGGCGCTACTGCAGGTTCACATCGCTTAACGTTCTTAGCGTACCAACCTTGCTCACTCCAATGGCGGGTGAAGGTCACATGGTCCCCTCTGCACAAGTTTCGGTTAGGGTGTCCATCGTGGAACTGGGCTTCCATGTTATAGCTAGTAACAAAGAATTTGGTTTGCAGCCCTGGCTCTTGTATAAAGCCCCAACCCCTTTTCGGGTGAAAAGGTAATACTGTCCCTTGCTTCGCTGAGCTCTTACTGCAGCGTTTGGTTTTATGATTCTGTACCTTACATTGGGCGTGCTGTTCCGTTTCCTTTCGATTTTTCCAGTGTGAGAGTAGGCATTATTTGTACTCCTCCCTGGTGAGCATGTTAATATAGGAACCGCTCACTCCGTCTCTCGGGGCATCCCAGCGAAAGATCACCCCCTCAGGGCTCACATCTACTGGTATGCCCTTGTTCACTAGGTGCCGGAATGGTGTCTCGTTAGTGGCGCGGGAAGTCGTTGGGACTGGAGCGGCGGCTAGTGGTTGGTCACAGTCTGAGCGGGGAGCGGTCACTGGAGCAGGATCAGAAGGCGGGGAGAGCGGTCGCTAGAGCAGGATCGGTCGGTGGGGCAGAGGCGTTTTCGGTATCTGCGTCTGATGTGGTTCCACCGATGTCGATCCGCTCCGCTGATGAGGACACTGGAGTCTGCTGCTGCCCGGACCGCGATTCTTCCAGTGCGTTCTTCCTGCACAGGGTCGACTTCCATTTCTTCACTGCTGTTGGCTCTGCATCCGGGAGTTGGTGGCTCGGGTCCTCCGCCAGCGACTCCAGGAAGTCCACATCCTCCAGCAATGGCAAGTTTGGGTTCGAATCCAGTGGTTCGAGACAGCTCTGGGTCACTTCATCGTCGCTCAGGTACCCGCTGGTCGCTATCTCTGCACCTGGGTCTTCGGTCGCACACGCATGCTGTTCCTCCATTTTCTGGGGACAGAGCTCCTTGGCTGCTGGGCACATCGTCATCTCGTAGCAGTAGTCGGAGGGGGGCAGTCGTCACTTTTGGCGCCACTTTGGTAATCTCCTCCCATGTTGGCACGCCCTTCTTTTTCTCCTGCGCTCCTCGTGGCGCTGTAATGGCGGCGGTTTTGGTGGGAATTTTGGCGGCAAATGGCAATACACAGTATCTCAAGCAAATCACAGTTCAAATACAATTCTGGCACAGTTCTTAGGCGCACGTGACCCGATTTTCAGGCTTAAGTAGATCCTGTTCGTGACACCAAAAGATTGGAGCACCCCCAAGGGCTAGGGGAACTCGGTACCGGGCCCTCCGGTTCTCAAGGGGGATGTCACGGTGGCTGACCCGGTCCGTGGCCCTAGGGGCATCCGTTGATAAAAGGGGGGAAATGTCTTTAAAAGGATAATGTTCGTGACGCCAACTGTGGTATTTGGTCAGGGTGACCGACGCTGCTTAGGGGTCCGCTGGGGTGATGTGATGGCAGCTAGTTGGTGTACATTCCCACAGGTGAAGTATGTCCCCAGGGCTTCCCAGAGTGTGGATGGTGTGAGGCGCAGTGAAGAACGAGGACACAAGGGTGCAGTCTCTTTACCTTTTTACTGAAGGCTTCAGCATCCACAGTCCAGAGCACCAGATCGCAGGGCTGGCAGAGTCCGGCCGGTCTGAAGGCAAATCCAGAGTCCCCTTATCCAGGTGGAAATCAGTAGCCTTCCTCTAGCGCCTAGGTGTTGTAGTCCCTCCCTGCTGAGCTTCTCGGTGAGGTCCTCACAACTGTTGTTGGTGTTCTAGATGTTAAGTCTTTCTCTCTGTCCCCCAGATGGATAGGAACAACCTGTATGACTGATGGCCTGAGGCTTTTTACAGGGTCCCTATCACGCCCCAGCCCCCACAGGTTGCCACCGTGCCTCCTGGGTATAAGGTCGGGCAACTAATATGGAACTAGCTGTCCTGCCGGTCTCTGGAGCCAGGCTTGGAGACGATGACTCCCTCAGTGTTCCGGCTACCGTCTTCTGCGCCTCAGAAAGGAGGCAGCCTTTTACAGGGCAGAACTCCTTTTAGTTTCCTCTCCTTTTGCTATGACTTCGTTTCTCACCCGTTACAACACAATTCTCTTCGAGTCCTTTCTTAGGATGCTGCCACACGTGGGGCAGGCGCAGCTCAGTGGCCTTTTATCTAGGCCTCTGACAGGATCCCACCCCTGTCCGGGACCAGTCTGTCTGCAGCTCTTAGATGTTCCTCCTTTTCCCCTGTCTGCCTGACAGGTGCTGCCTGGGTGAAGCCCAGTCCGCTTCTGCCTAACATCCTATACAGCCCACCAGTTTTACCTAATTGTGAAGATTGCCCTAATAGAGAGGAGCATAGCTCCCCCTGGCGGACTGGAGTGTGAAGTGTGGTGTATGGTTTGTGATACCTGGTAAGGTGATCTCCTTTATTGCCTTCAGATGTAACATCCTTGCCCCCTAGAGGGAAATGATATTATTGCAACAACCAGGACCCTGGGGTGCTGCATAAGCTGGGAGAGGCAGCCTCTGCGGGTGTAAGCTGGGAGAGGCAGCCTCTGCGGGTGTAAACTGGGAGGACAACTTCTGCGGGTGTAAGCGGGTGTAAGTAGAGTGGCAACTAATAGCTGACCTTACTACACCCACAGAGGCTGTCCCCCACAGCCTCTGTGGGTGTAGTAAGGTCTTCTATTAGTTGCCACTCTACTCCCCTGAAACCAGACAACACCTGTCCACTGGGGGGCGCACGGGAGTTATTGGGGGGAAGTCTCATATATAAGGCAGAGCATTGTATGCTGTATATACAGAGAATCAGTGTAGTGGTAGCTAATGTGGCCCACGGTCTGCGCTGTGTACTGTGTGGTATATACAATATCAGTGAGGACAGGACAACACACATCTCCTACCTACCGTCTTATTACCGGGCTCCAACGCAGGACACGTAATGTCAGCACTTCTGCCTCTCACTACAAGCGGCAGAGACCTCCGCCGTTTCGTAGCAAGCAGCAGCCTCGTCTGTACAGTGAGGGGCGGGGCCATTCTGGCTGCACTGATTTCTGTGGGTGCGGTGCATTATGGGATTCGGGGACAGCGGCTGGAAGTTCCTGTGACGGCGTGTACGGCAGAGCAAGAAGGGACAACAGGCCAATGGATGATTCAACAGATTTATTATCAAGAACGCTGGAACAACACATGCAGGTAGATCTACAGAGTCCACAATTAGTCCAACAGAACAGATTTGGGGGCACCTCCCGATAATCCTTGTGCCAGCTAACAAAGCAATAGTCCACACGAGTCCAAGGGATCCCAAAACAATCTCACGAACGACGAGATATGTCCTCAGCTCAAGTCTCGCACCGTTCGCTTTCGCAGTCACAGATGGACATGGGGTTTTGCCTCAGCTAAGAATCCCCACTCCTTCTCCTTTAAGGATCAACTCACATCTGATCTGAAATATAAGAATGATTGTCTGAGCTCCTGGGATCAGCCCATGAAGGGGGGTAGGGGTCACACCTTCTATTCAATGGTTGGGTCCACCAGAAGATTCTAGACTGGTGGGCTCCGCTAAAGGTACCGTCACACTGAACGATATCATTAACGATATCGTTGCTTTTTGTGACGTAGCAACGATATCGTTAACGAAATCGTTATGTGTGACAGCGACCAACGATCAGGCCCCTGCTGGGAGATCGTTGGTCGCTGGGGAAAGTCCAACACTTTATTTTGTCGCTGGATCTCCCGCTGACATCGCTGAATCGGCGTGTGTGACGCCGATCCAGCGATGTCTTCACTGGTAACCAGGGTAAATATCGGGTTACTAAGCGCAGGGCCGCGCTTAGTAGCCCGATTTTTACCCTGTTTACCGTTGTAAATGAAAAAAAACAAACACTACATACTTACATTCCCGGTGTCTGGTCATGTCCCCCGCCGTCAGCTTCCCGCACTGACTGGTGAGCGCCGGCTGGCCGTAAAGCACGCTGTGCAGCGGTGACATCACCGCTGTACTTTACGGTCGGCGCTCAGTCAGTGCGGGAAGCTGAAGGCGAGGGACATGACCAGACACCGGGAATGTAAGTATGTAGTGTTTTTTTTTTTACATTTACAACGGTAACCAGGGTAAACATCGGGTTACTAAGCGCGGCCCTGCGACTTCGGCATCGTTGGTCGCTGGAGAGCTGTCTGTGTGACAGCTCTCCAGTGACCAAACAGCGACGCTGCAGCGATCGACATCGTTGTCGGTATCGCTGCAGCGTCGCTTAGTGTGATGGTACCTTTAGTCTATGTAGTATGTACATTTGACTAGCCACCTGCTGTGAGGAAGAATGGCTATTCTTCACTAGTGGTGTTGACAAAGCTTAATTACATTATAGCTCAGGGCTGCAAGTATTGGGGGAAGGAGACATAGTGTTACAGGTGAACTCCCAGCACAAGAAAATACATAAATTACAGCTAATAGAAACCAGAGAACAGTTACATACAGTGGGGCAAAAAAGTAATTAGTCAGTCAGCAATAGTGCAAGCTCCACCACTTAAAAAGATGAGAGGCGTCTGTAATTTACATCATAGGTAGACCTCAACTATGGGAGACAAACTGAGAAAAAAAAATCCAGAAAATCACATTGTCTGTTTTTTTAACATTTTTTTTGCATATTATGGTGGAAAATAAGTATTTGGTCAGAAACAAACAATCAAGATTTCTGGCTCTCACAGACCTGTAACTTCTTCTTTAAGAGTCTCCTCTTTCCTCCACTCATTACCTGTAGTAATGGCGCCTGTTTAAACTTGTTATCAGTATAAAAAGACACCTGTGCACACCCTCAAACAGTCTGACTCCAAACTCCACTATGGTGAAGACCAAAGAGCTGTCAAAGGACACCAGAAACAAAATTGTAGCCCTGCACCAGGCTGGGAAGACTGAATCTGCAATAGCCAACCAGCTTGGAGTGAAGAAATCAACAGTGGGAGCAATAATTAGAAAATGGAAGACATACAAGACCACTGATAATCTCCCTCGATCTGGGGCTCCACGCAAAATCCCACCCCGTGGGGTCAGAATGATCACAAGAACGGTGAGCAAAAATCCCAGAACCACGCGGGGGGACCTAGTGAATGAACTGCAGAGAGCTGGGACCAATGTAACAAGGCCTACCATAAGTAACACACTACGCCACCATGGACTCAGATCCTGCAGTGCCAGACGTGTCCCACTGCTTAAGCCAGTACATGTCCGGGCCCATCTGAAGTTTGCTAGAGAGCATTTGGATGATCCAGAGGAGTTTTGGGAGAATGTCCTATGGTCTAATGAAACCAAACTGGAACTGTTTGGTAGAAACACAACTTGTCGTGTTTGGAGGAAAAAGAATACTGAGTTGCATCCATCAAACACCATACCTACTGTAAAGCATGGTGGTGGAAACCTCATGCTTTGGGGCTGTTTCTCTGCAAAGGGGCCAGGACGACTGATCCGGGTACGTGAAAGAATGAATGGGGCCATGTATTGTGAGATTTTGAGTGCAAACCTCCTTCCATCAGCAAGGGCATTGAAGATGAAACGTGGCTGGGTCTTTCAACATGACAATGATCCAAAGCACACCGCCAGGGCAACGAAGGAGTGGCTTCGTAAGAAGCATTTCAAGGTCCTGGAGTGGCCTAGCCAGTCTCCAGATCTCAACCCTATAGAAAACCTTTGGAGGGAGTTGAAAGTCCGTGTTGCCAAGCGAAAAGCCAAAAACATCACTGCTCTAGAGGAGATCTGCATGGAGGAATGGGCCAACATACCAACAACAGTGTGTGGCAACCTTGTGAAGACTTACAGAAAACGTTTGACCTCTGTCATTGCCAACAAAGGATATATTACAAAGTATTGAGATGAAATTTTGTTTCTGACCAAATACTTATTTTCCACCATAATATGCAAAAAAAATGTTAAAAAAACAGACAATGTGATTTTCTGGATTTTTTTTCTCAGTTTGTCTCCCATAGTTGAGGTCTACCTATGATGTAAATTACAGACGCCTCTCATCTTTTTTAGTGGTGGAACTTGCACTATTGCTGACTGACTAAATACTTTTTTGCCCCACTGTACATCAAATGGCATATTATTCAAATACAGGACAGGGCAAAAGTACATATCATGACAGTTCCAACTGGTGATTATATATATAAACTAGATGGTGGCCCGATTCTAACGCATCGGGTATTCTAGAATATGTATGTATGTAGCACTTTGAGTGGGGGTTAAATTCCTCGCCAATATCTCTGATTGGTCGCGCCCTGGCTGGCCAATCAGCGAAGCGTGGCTAAAATCTGGCGCCAATTCACGGCCGGACTGCGCGTGTCACTGATTGGTCACGGCCGGCCGGGCACGACTAATGACCGAAGCTGTGTTTAAATACCACGCCAATATCGCTGATTGGTCGCGGCCGGCCGTGAGCTACTAATCACTGAAGTGGTGTTTAAATCCCGCGCCATTATCGCTGAATGGTCGCGGCCGGCCGGGCGCGTCCAATCAGCAAAGCGTGGTTTGAATCCCGCGTTAATTCGCAGCTGGACTGCGTCTGTTGCTGATTGGTCGCAGGTAGAGTTGAGCGACTTTTACCTTTTTAGGATCGAGTGGGGTGACGGGTGAAATCAGCCGATTATTGCGAAAAGTCGGGGGCCGACCGAAACACGAAACCCAATGCAAGTCAATGGGGAATCAAAGTCGGCAGTGAGTGGAGGACAGGAAAACACCTACAGTGCCCACTTTTAATGCCAAAAACATCAATACGTATTACTGAAGCTTGTCAATCTTAATTTACTTTATAATAATAGTTAGGCATTGAAAACAGGGGGTCATTTGGCTAAAGTTGTGGTGGGGTAGGGCTGGCTCAACATTTTCGTGGGCCCAGGAAACGTGGATTACGTCACGGCGGTGGAGCAGGGAGAGGTAAGTATTTCAACTTTGCAAGTGCTGTGATCCTGAGCAAGCAGGGGGGGGGCCCACCAGTTGGCACTGGCACAGGGCCACTCATAGTACGGCGGTGTGTTTGACGGCGGGCAGCGCCTCCCACTGCCAGAGACACTTTTGCATACTATGAGGGGCCCTGTGCCAGTGCCAACGAGTATGCCCCCCCACCTGATGAAGGAACCTGCACTTTCATCTGCACCTTCCTCTTTGTCCCCGTGTAAGGTGGTATAGTATGCGGGAAGTGGAACCTGACTTTCAGCAGGGTCAGATTCTGGCTGTGTAGAGTGCAAGGGGAATGTATTGGTCTGGGTCAATGTACTAGCAGACTCATCTAGCAGTGGCTGGCCAATGGGCAGGATGAGGAGGAAACACAGATATAGGCCCAAATAAGAAAGCAGGCAAAATCCAGTTCAAAATTGGTAACAGGACTAAACAGGCCGCATTGCTTTCTTCAGCGGAGGACAACTGTAATGAGAGGCTGACACAGTTAGTAGGCCCAAAAAAGTAAGTAGGCTAAATGCAGTTCAAAATTGCTAACAGGACTAAACAGGCGGCATTGCTTTGTTCAGTGGAGGACAACTGTAATGAGGGGCAGACACAGTTAGTAGGCCCAAATAAGAAAGTAGGCTAAATGCAGTTCAACATTGGTAACAGGACTAAACTGGCGGCATTGCTTTGTTCAGTGGAGGACAACTGTAAGGAGTGGCTGACGCAGTTACTAGGCCCAAATAAGTAAGTAGGCTAAATGCAGTTCAAAATTTGTAAGAGGACTAAAAAGGCGGCATTGCTTTGTTCAGCGGAGGACAACTGTAATGAGAGGCTGACACAGTTAGTAGGCACCAAAAAGTAAGTAGGCTAAATGCAGTTCAAAATTGCTAACAGGACTAAACTGACGGTATTGCTTTGTTCAGCGGAGGACAACTGTAAGGAGTGGCTGACACAGTTACTAGGCCTAAAATAAAAAGTAGGCTAAATGCAGTTCCAAATTGGTAACAGGAGTACACAGGCTGCATTGCTTTGTTCAGAGGAGGAGGACAACTGTAATGAGTAGCTGACACAGTTACTAGGCCTAAAATAAAAAAGTAGGCTAAATGCAGTTCAAAATTGGTAACAGGAGTACACAGGCGGCATTGGTTTGTTCAGTGGAGGAGGACAACTGTATTGAGTGGCGCAGACAGACTTAGTAGGCCTAAAATAAAAAACTAGGCTAAATGCAGTTCAAAATTGGTAACAGGAGTACACAGGCGGCATTGCTTTGTTCATTGGAGGAGGACAACTGTAGTGAGTGGCGCAGACAGACTTAGTAAACCTAAAATAAAAAAGTAGGCTAAATGCAGTTCAAAATTGGTAACAGGAGTACAGAGGCGGCATTGCTTTGTTCATTGGAGGAGGACAACTGTAGTGAGTGGCGCAGACAGACTTAGTAGGCCTAAAATAAAAAAGTAGGCTAAATACAGTTCAAAATTGGTAACAGGAGTACACAGGCGGCATTGCTTTGTTCATTGGAGGAGGACAACTGTGCTGAGTGGCGCAGGCAGACTTAGTAAACCTAAAATAAAAAAGTAGGCTAAATGCAGTTAAAAATTGGTAACAGGAGTACACAGGTGGCACTGGTTTGTTCAGTGGAGGAAGACAACTGTATTGAGTGGCGCAGACAGACTTAGTAGGCCTAAAATAAAAAAGTAAGCTAAATGCAGTTCAAAATTGGTAACAGGAGTACACAGGCGGCATTGCTTTGTTCAGAGGAGGAGGACAACTGTATTGAGTGGCGCAGACCGACATAGTAGGCCTAAAATAAAAAAGTAGGCTAAATGCAGTTCAAAATTGGTAAAAAGAGTACACAGGCGGCATTGGTTTGTTCAGAGGAGGAGGACAACTGTATTGAGTGGCGCAGACAGACTAAGTAGGCCTAAAATAAAAAAGTAGGCTAAATGCAGTTCAAAATTGGTAACAGGAGTACACAGGCGGCATTGCTTTGTTCAGAGGAGGAGGACAACTGTATTGAGTGGTGCAGACAGACTTAGTAGGCCTAAAATAAAAAACTAGGCTAAATGTGGCATAGCTTTGTTCAGTGGAGGAGGACAACTGTAAGGAGTGGCTGTTCACAGTTACTAGGCCTAAAATAAAAAAGTAGGCTAAATGAAGTTCAAAATTGGTAACAGGACTAAACAGGCGGCATAGCTAGGTACTGGGGTGGGCTCCTCTGCTGAGTAGCAGACAGTGGTAGTAGACGCAAATATTAACTGGTCTAAATGGAGGCCAGGGCCTCTGTACATTTTAACTATCATCTATCATTTCAACAAATTTGTATTGGCAGTGACATTGAAGGATTTAACAGCACAGACTACACAGTGGTGGAGCAGGGAGAAGTAGGTTTTACAAGTGGTAGAGCACTGTTCGAGCTGGGGGCAACACTCTCTCGTGGGCGGTGGTACTGGCACAGGGCCCCTCATATTACGACGGTGTGTCTGACGTTGGTTGTGCATCACCACCGTCAGAGACACTTCATTGTACTATGACGGACCCTGTGCCAGTGCCGTCACCCAACAGTGGGTGCACCCACCTGTCAAGGGAAACGGCACTCGCACGGGTGCTTGCACCAGGTGGTGACCACGGCTCTGTGGGGGAGTCAGCCCATTAAAGGAGGTATAAAAATGGCCTATGGTGGACATTCAGCAGCTGCAAATTGAGAATTGGAGCAGTCAGTAAGAGGAGGCCAAAAGCAAGACATTTTTCAGGCAAGCGACGTGTCAGTAGGGGAAGGTGGTGCAAAATAATTTGAAATCCATGATTGGTTCATTTTAATGATGGTTAGATCATCAACATTTCGGGTAGCCAGACGTGTCCTTTTTTCGGTCAGTATTAAACCAGCAGCACTGAAGACTTTCTGATAGCACACTAGCAGCTGGGCAAGCGAGCTCCTGTAATGCATATTCTGCCAATTCAGGCCAGGTGTCTATTTTTGATGCCCAGTAATCAAAGGGGAATGACCTGTGAGGGAGAACATTGATAAGGGAGGAAAAATAGTTCGTAACCATACTGGACAAATGCTGTCTCCTGTCACTTTGAATCGATGCAGCACTACCTGTCGTGTCTGCAGTCATTGCGAAATCACTCCACAACCTGGCCATAAAACCCCTCTGTCCAACGCCACTTCAGATTGGTGCACCTCTAACACCTCTGCCATGTTGCCCCCTACGGCTCGTGTGAGAACCATCACCGCCGCTGTGTGCTGGGAATGCCTGAACCAAACGGTCTACAAGAGTTGCTTGTTTGGTAGCCAATATTTGCTCAAGGTTCTCATGTGGCATGATATTTTGTAATTTTCCTTTATATCGTGGATCCAGGAGGCAGGCCAACCAGTAATCGTCATCGGTCATCATTTTGATAATGCGGGGGTTCCTTTTTAGGATACGTAAGGCATACTCAGCCATGTGGGCCAATGTTCCAGGTGTCAATTCACTGCTTGTGCTGGGTTGAGGAGCACTTTCTTGCAAATCAACATCACTTGTGGCCTGCAAAAACCCTGTACCTGACCTTGCAACGCCACCAGTTTCTATTGCCCCCTGACAAGCATCCTCCTCCCAGAAACATTCATCCACATCATCCTCCTCCTCTTCCTCTTTGTCCGCCACCTCGTCCAGGAGAGTTCCCTGACCAGACAATGGCTGACTGTCATCAAGGCTTCCCTCCTCCTCGGCTGCAGACGCCTGCTCCTTAATGTGCGTCAAACTTTGCATCAGCAGACGAATTAGTGGGATGCTCATGCTTATGATGGCGTTGTCTGCACTTACCAGCCATGTGCATTTCTCAAAACACTGACGGAGTTGACAGAGGTCTTGTAGCTTCGACCACTGCACACCAGACAACTCCATGTCTGCCATCCAACTGCCTGCCCGTGTATGTGTATCCTCCCACAAATAAATTACAGCACGCCTCTGTTCGCACAGCCCCTGAAGAATGTGCAGTGTGGAGTTCCACCTTGTTGCAATGTCGATTATTAGGCGGTGCTGGGGAAGATTCAGCGACCGCTGATGGTTCAGCATACGACTGGAGTGTACGTGTGACCGGCGGATGTGCGAGCAAAGTCTTCGCACCTTCAGGAGCAGGGCTGGTAACTCCGGATAATTTTTCAGGAAGCACTGCACCACCAGGTTCAAGGTGTGAGCCAGGGAAGGTATGTGTTTCAGTTCTGAAAGGGCTACGGCAGCCATAAAATTCCTTCCGTTATCACTGACTACCTTGCCTGCCTCAAGATGTACACTGCCCAGCCATGACTGAGTTTCTTTCTGCAAGTACTCGGCCAGTACTTCCGCGGTGTGTCTGTTGTTGCCCAAACACTTCATTTGTAGCACAGCCTGCTGACGCTTACCACTAGCGGTCGATAATGGGACACCTCGTGTGCAACACTGGCGGCTGCAGATGGAGTGGTCGTGCGACTGCGCTCTGTGGACGAGCTTTCGCTTCTGGAGGAGGAGGAGGAGGGGTGACGAACACCTACAGCCAACTGTTTCCTAGACCATGGGCTAGGCAGAACTGTCCCACTATGGCTGTCCCCGGTGGACCCTACATCCTCCACATTAATCCAGTGTGCCGTGATGAACACGTAACGTCACTGGTCATGCCTACTGATCCATGCATCTGCTGTGAGGTGCACCTTTCTACTTACTGATTGCCTCAGTGCATGAACAATGCGGTCCTTGACATGCTGGTGGAGGGCTTGGATGGCTTTTCTCGCAAAGAAGTGTCGACTGGGTAGGTCATAGCGTGGTACTGCGTAGGCCATCAGGGCTTTGAAAGCTTTGCTTTCAACCAACCGGTAGGGCATCATCTCTAACGAGATTAGTCTAGCAATGTGGGCGTTCAAACCCTGTGTAAGTGGATGAGAGGATGAGTACTTTCCTTTCCTAACGAGAGTCTCTTGTAGGGTGAGCTGGACTGGAGAGCTGCATATGGTGGAACTAGCGGGGGTGGTGGTGGACATGGCAGATTGAGAGAGGGTTGGTGATGGTATTCTTGATGTTGGCCTACATACAGTGTTTCCTACCAAGAACCTTGTGATTCCCTGACTGCTTTGGCCTTGCGACGATACCTCCAAATTTGCTGCTGGTGGTGTCCTAACCGGTGGGCTTACAGTGAGGGAAGCAATGTAGCGTTGCTGACTACCTTCATTCTGAGCAGGTGCACCAATGGTACGGGACGTTTGGTAGTTAGTCCAGGCTTGCAAGTGCATGCTGGTTAAATGTCTAAGCATGCACGTTATATTTAAATTTTGGAGATTCTTCCCTCTGCTAAAGGTCTTTGAGCATTTCTTACAGATAACTTTGCACTGATCATTCGGATCTGGTTAAAAAATTCCCACACTGCAGTCTTCCTACTATGGAATACCTTTTCAGGCATTGCACGCTTTGCTACTTTCACCGGATGGCCACACTGTCCTAAAACTGTTTTTGGTTTTGACAAACATTTTTGGCCAGATACGGGCCTGCCAGATGAAAGCTGTTGCGATGTAGATGGCTGCTGCGGATCATCCTCCTCCGCTTCTGAGCTACTGACAGCGGCACCCTCTTCCCCAAATGGCTGCCAATTTGGGTCAACAACTGGGTCATCTATCACCTCCTCTTCAATGTCATGTGCACCTTCCTCTGTGTCACCGTGTAAGGTGCTATAGCGTTCAGGACGGGGCACCATAGTCTCATCAGGGTCAGATTCTGGTTCAGTACACTGCGAGTGCAATGTAGTGATCTGAGTCAATGGAACAGCATAATAATCTAGCTGTGGCTGTGCATCTGTGCACTCCATGTCCGATTCATCTTGTAATGGGCTTTTAACAATTTCCCTCTCTAACCCAGGCACGGTATGTGTAAAGACCTCCATGGAGTAAACTGTAGTGTCGCCTGCCGCATCCTTCACTTTTGGTTTGGGTGAAGGACACAAGGAAGCGACTTGAGGCTGAGTCAGTAAGGAAAGCCAAAACTTTTTCCTGCTGCTCCGGCTTTAAAAGCTGTTTTCCTACTCCCAGATAAGGGAGCCTTCGAGGCCTTGTGTAACCAGACGATGACGCTGGCTCAACACCTCGAGCCTTTGGTGCTATTTTGCTTTTCCCACTACCACCAGATGCTCCACCACCACCACCACCATCAGTACCAGCTGGCAACGACCGCCCACGGCCTCTTCAACCAGACTTCCTCATTTTTGGAAAAATCTAACCAAAATAACAACCGTTATATGGTACTGTAAAACAAGGTAGAAGGTGTATATAAACTTGAGTTTAAATATACCCTTTTTGGGGGGGAGACTGCACCAAAATTCAGGCCCAGTGTATTACACTACACAATGTAAGTGGCAGAACGTGGCTGGAAGATATACGACAAACTAACTGAACTGACGTAGATCCACTTAGTGCCAATTTAAATCTCCCTTTTTGGGGGGGGAGACTGCAACAAAACTCAGGCCCAGTGTATTAAACTACACAATGTAAGTGGCAGAACATGGCTGGAAGATATACGACAAACAGAACTGATGTAGATCCACTTAGTGCCAATTAAAATCTCCCTTTTTTGGGGGGGAGACTGCACCAAAACTCAGTCCCAGTGTATTACATTACACAATGTAAGTGGCAGAACGTGGCTAGAAGATATACGACAAACTAACAGAACTGACGTAGATCCACTTAGTGCCAATTTAAATCTCCCTTTTTTGGGGGGGAGACTGCACCAAAACTCAGGCCCAGCGTATTACACTACACAATGTAAGTGGCAGAACGTGGCTGGAAGATATACGACGAACAGAACTGACGTAGATCCACTTACTTAGTGCCAATTAAAATCTCCCTTTTTTGGGGGGGAGACTGCACGAAAACTCAGGCCCAGTGTATTACACTACACAATGTAAGTGGCAGAGCGTGGCTGGAAGATATACGACAAACTAACTGAACTGACGTAGATCCACTTAGTGCCAATTTAAATCTCCCTTTTTTGGAGGGGAGACTGCAACAAAACTCAGACCCAGTGTATTACACTACACAATGTAAGTGGCAGAACGTGGCTGGAAGATATGCGACAAACTAAGAGAACTGATGTAGATCCACTTAGTGCCAATTTAAATCTCCCTTTTTTTGGGGGGGAGACTGCGTTACACCGCGTTATGCTATGCTATGCTATGCGCTAAGTGCTATGCAATGTGGGCGGCGGGCGCTGACTGGGGGGAAGTATGGAGGGGGCACTGACTGCAGGGGAATAGGGAGCGGCCATTTCGCGGCCGGACTGTGCCCATCGCTGATTGGTCGCAGCCGGCTAGCCGCGACCAATCAGGGACTTGGGATTTCCGTGACAGACAGACAAACAGACAGACAGACAAACAGACAAACAGATGGAAGTGCCCCTTAGACGATTATATATAGACTAGCTATTGAACCCGTTCTACGCCCGGGTGGCGAGCATTTATATTGGTATATGGTCTCCATCCTGGTATGTGCTGCTCCATCCTGCATCCCCATCCTGTCATGTGCTGCTCCCATCCTGCACCCCCATTCTGTCATGTGCTGCTGCCATCCTGCGCCCCCATTCTGACATGTGCTGCTCCATCTTGCGCCCCCATTCTGTCATGTGCTGTTCCAATCCTGCGCCCCCATTCTGTCATGTGTTGTTCCCATCCTGCGCCCCCGTTTTGTCATGTGCTGCTCCCATCCTGCGCCTCCATTCTGTCATTTGCTGCTCCCATCCTGCGCCCCCATCCTGTCATGTGCTGCTCCCATCCTGCGCCCCGGTTCTGTCATGTGCTGCTCCCATCCTGCGCCACCGTTCTGTCATGTGCTGCTGCCATCCCGCACCCCCGTTCTGTCATGTGCTGCTCCATCCTGCGCCCCCATTCTGTCATGTGCTGTTCCCATCCTGCGCCCCCGTTCTGTCATGTGCTGTTCCCATCCTGCACCCCTGTTCTGTCATGTGCTGCTCCCATCCTGCGCCCCCGTTCTGTCATGTGCTGTTCCCATCCTGCGCCTCCATCCTGTCATGTGCTGCTCCCATCCTGCGCCCCGGTTCTGTCATGTGCTGCTCCCATCCTGCGCCCCCGTTCTGTCATGTGCTGCTCCCATCCTGCGCCCCTGTTCTGTCATGTGCTGCTTCCATCTTGCACCCCCGTTCTGTCATGTGCTGCTGCCATCCTGCACCCCTGTTCTGTCATGTGCTGCCCTATTCTGTCATGTGCTGCTCCCATCCTGCGCCCCCGTTCTGTCATGTGCTGCTCCCATCCTGCACCACCGTTCTTTAATTTGCTGCTCCCATCCATATGCCCCATACGCTGCATAATATATGCCCCGTATCAGGTGGCGTAAGTATCAAATAGCTGTGGCATGAAGTGCCACAGCCTCATGCCACAGCAATTTGTTACTTGCGCCACCTGATTCCTTTCCGCCGCCATTTTCTTGGTCCTCCTGCTGTCGCGCCTGCGCAGTCTATAAAGGCTTCGGACAAAGTGACGCTCCCAGCGTTATATTATAGATGGTGCTTTGAATTATAGAGTGGAATCCACACTATACTGGCCATAATTCTCTGAGTATGTATTATTCTGAATATACATTGCACAGTACCACTCCTCCTGTCCTGTACATATACACTGCACAGTGCCACTTCTCCTGTCCTGTATATATACTAACTGCACAGTACCACTTCTCCTGTCCTGTATACAGTATATACACTGCACAGTACCACTCCTCCTGTCCTGTGTATGTACACACTGCACAGTACCACTTCTCCTGTCCTGTATATATACACTGCACAGTACCACTCCTCCTGTCCTGTGTATGTACACACTGCACAGTACCACTTCTCCTGTCCTGTATATATACACTGCACAGTACCACTCCTCCTGTCCTGTATATATACACTGCACATTATCACTTCTCCTGTTCTGTATATATACACTGCACAGTACCACTTCTCCTGTCCTGTATATACACACTGCACAATATCACTTCTCCTGTCCTGTATATATACACTGCACAGTATCACTTCTCCTGTCCTGTATATATACACTGCACAGTACCATTCCTCCTGCTGTCCTGTATATATATATATATATATATATATGTATATATATATATATATATATATATATATAATGTACTATATAATTGTCTAAGGGTCACTTCTGTCTTTCTGTTTGTCTGTCTGTCTGTCTTTCTGTCTGTCTGTCTTTCTGTCTGTCACGGAAATCCCAAGTCGCTGATTGGTCATGGCCATTTTGCCGCGACCAATCAGCGATGGCCACAGTCTGGCGGCAAAATGGCCGCTCCTTACTCCCCGCAGTCAGTGCTCACAAATGGTTAATGGCAGCGTTAACGGACCACGTTATGCAGCGGTGTAACGCACTCCATTAATGCTGCTATTAACCCTGTGTGACCAACTTTTTACTATTGATGCTGCCTATGCAGCATCAATAGTAAAAAGATCTAATGTTAAAAATTATAAAAAAAATAAAAAATCATTATATACTCACCTTCCGTGGGCCCCCGGATCCAGCCGAGGCCTTTCCCGCTCGTTGCGACGCTCCTGTGACCGGTCGATGCATTGCGGTCTCGGACCGGTCGATGCATTGCGGTCTTGCGAGATGATGACGTAGCGATCTCGCGAGACCACTACGTCATCATCTCACGAGACCGCAATGCACTCTTGGGACCGGAGCGTCGCGAGGAGCATGGTAAACGCCTCCCCTGGATCAGGGGGGCGAGGAAGGGTGAGTATATAACTATTTTTTTATTTTAATTCTTTTTTACACAGGGATATGGTGCCCACATTGCCATATACTACCTGGGCTGTGCTAGATACTGCATGGGCTGTGGTATATACTACATCTCTGTGATATATACTATGTGGGATGTGCTATATACTACATGGCTGTGGTATATATTACGTGGCTGGGCAATATACTACATCGCTGTGCAATAGACTACGTGGCCTGTGTTATATACTTCATGGGCAGTGTTATATACTACGTCTCTGTGCTATATACTACGTGGCTGTGCAATATATTACGTGGCTGGGCAATATACTACGTGTCTGTGCTATATACTACGTGTCTGTGATATATATTACTTTGCTGTGCAATATACTTCGTGGCCTGTGTTACATACTGCATGGGCTGTGTTATATACTACGTCTCTGCTATATACTATGTGGCTGTGCAATATATTATGTGGCTGTGCTATATACTACGTGGCTGTGGTATATACAGTATTACGTGGCTGGGCAACATACTACATTGCTGTACTCTATACTACGTGGCCTGGGTTATATACTGCATGGGCAGTGTTATATACTACATCTCTGTGCTATATACTACGTGGCTGTGCTATATACTACATGGCTGTGCAATATATTATGTGGCTGGGCAATATACTAAGTGTCTGTGCTATATACTACGTGGCTGTGCAATATACTACATGGCAATTTGAACCACGCTTCGCTAATTGGTCGTGGCCGGCCGAATCCTGTGTGTAAATTGCATTATTCTGAAAACTTCATAAATATACTACAGTCATGGCCAAAAGTATTGACACCCCTGCAATTCTGTCAGATAATACTCAGTTTCTTCCTGAAAATGATTGCAAACACAAATTATTTGGTATTATTATCTTCATTTAATTTGTCTTAAATGAAAAAACACAAAAAGAATTGTCCTAAAGCCAAATTGGATATAATTCCACCCCAAACATAAAAAAGGGGTGGACAAAAGTATTGGCACTGTTTGAAAAATGATGTGATGCTTCCCTAATTTGTGTAATTAACAGCACCTGTAACTTATCTGTGGCACCTAACAGGTGTTGGCAATAACTAAATCACACTTGCAGCCAGTTGACATGGATTAAAATTGACTCAACCTCTGTCCTGTGTCCTTGTGTGTACCACATTGAGCATGGAGAAAAGAAAGAAGACCAAAGAACTGTCTGAGGACTTGAGAAACGAAATTGTGAGGAAGCATGAGCAATCTCAAGGCTACAAGTCCATCTCCAAAGACCTGAATGTTCCTGTGTCTACCGTGCGCAGTGTCATCAAGAAGTTTAAAGCCCATGGCACTGTGGCTAACCTCCCTAGATGTGGACGGAAAAGAAAAATTGACAAGAGATTTCAACGCAAGATTGTGCGGATGTTGGATAGAGAACCTCGACTAACATCCAAACAAGTTCAAGCTGCCCTGCAGTCCGAGGGTACAACAGTGTCAACCCGTACTATCCGTCAGCGTCTGAATGAAAAGGGACTGTATGGTAGGAGACCCAGGAAGACCCCACTTCTTACCCCGAGACATAAAAAAAGCCAGGCTGGAGTTTGCCAAAACTTACCTGAAAAAGCCTAAAACATTTTGGAAGAATGTTCTCTGGTCAGATGAGACAAAAGTAGAGCTTTTTGGGCAAAGGCATCAACATAGAGTTTACAGGAGAAAAAAAGAGGCATTCATAGAATAGAACACGGTCCCTACAGTCAAACATGGCGGAGGTTCCCTGATGTTTTGGAGTTGCTTTGCTGCCTCTGGCACTGGACTGCTTGACCGTGTGCATGGCATTATGAAGTCTGAAGACTACCAACACATTTTGCAGCATAATGTAGGGCCCAGTGTGAGAAAGCTGGGTCTCCCTCAGAGGTCATGGGTCTTCCAGCAGGACAATGACCCAAAACACACTTCAAAAAGCACTAGAAAATGGTTTGAGAGAAAGCACTGGAGACTTCTAAGGTGGCCAGCAATGAGTCCAGACCTGAATCCCATAGAGCACCTGTGGAGAGATCTAAAAATGGCAGTTTGGAGAAGGCACCCTTCAAATATCAGGGACCTAGAGCAGTTTGTCAAAGAAGAATGGTCTAAAATTCCAGCAGAGCATTGTAGGAAACTCATTGATGGTTACTGGAAGCGGTTGGTCGCAGTTATTTTGGCTAAAGGTTGTGCAACCAAGTATTAGGCTGAGGGTGCCAATACTTTTGTCTGGCCCATTTTTGGAGTTTTGTGTGAAATGATCAATGTTTTGCTTTTTGCTTCATTCTCTTTTGTGTTTTTTCATTTAAGACAAATTAAATGAAGATAATAATACCAAAGAATTTGTGATTGCAATCATTTTCAGGAAGAAACTGAGCATTATCTGACAGAATTGCAGGGTGTCAATACTTTTGGCCATGACTGTACATACATATTCTAGAATGCCCGATGCGTTAGAATCGGGCCACCATCTAGTACAATATAACAATGGTGTCACTGTATTCGTGCTGACCTAGAGAATAAAGGTAACGGATCAGTGATCCTGGAAACCCATTAAAAATGATACCCCTAAAGCTATGGCGAAATGTTTCTTTTTTCCAACTCTACCCCGTTTAGAATTTATTTCCAGCTCTCCATTACACTGTATGCAGTATAAGATAGTGCCCTTAGAAGTAGAGCTTGTGCTTCAAAAAACAAATGTGAATTGAAAAATGAAAACACAAAAGTGGACATGCACGCTATTATGCATGAGGTAATATATGGTGCGCGCTGCTACACTGACTGTGCCTTAAATGTAAGCAGGTGCTGAGATGCAGTACGCAGGGATCGCAGAGCAATGCAGTATAGCAATATTACTTAATTTAACAGTAAAAATGAAGGTAATCTCTTTGCAGGGAGACAATAAACAGTAAACAAGAATTAAAGGAATAGAAGGGGGCAGGAGTAGGGCGCAGCTAGACGGAGGCCCCCATGACTGCTTCTGGCCAGGAGGTCTTTTTGAATAATGCCACGGGTCGTGATAGGAGGATGGCAGTGGGGGGAGGAGCTATAAGGAAGGGGGTGTTGGGAGGAAAAGTGCGGGAAAACCGCCATTCCATCCCATAATCCAGGCTTAGGCAGACGTACCTGATGGAGTCTGCCTAATCAATGATGTCCCGGCTGCAGGAGATGGCTCGGTCCAGGAGGGAAGGTTGGCTTGAAGCCCAGCTGTCCTCGATCCTAGGAGCTGCAGAGGGATCCGGAGTGAGCGCACGGGGCAGCAGGACCAGGCCCCCAGAGAGACTTTCCCCCGAAGTGGCGGCAGGCGCAGGCTCCGGAGCCCCTCCAGTGACCCTGCGGGCAGTGAGTCCAGCGGCGCTGTCCCCTCCCGGCGCTCCCGCTCCGGCAGGAATCCACCTACCCGGCCTGCATGCGCCCGGCGTCAGGCCCAGAACACCGCTGCTGCTGGGAGCGCCGGACCGGAAGTGCGGCCTGTGCGAGCCAGGCACCGCACAGCCGCCGCTCCCCCTGATTCCAGCCGGTCCCCGGCGCCCAGGGGGCGCTCAGCAGCAGGAAGCAGAAGAGTGCAGCAGGGACGGGCAGCGGCGGCAGTGAGGAGTGCGGACCCTCCACCTGCGGCAGGCACCCCCAGCGCAGCTCCTCCCAGGGTGCCTGCTGGGATCGCAACCAGAAGGGCACAAGCAGCTGGAAGGCAGCAGCTGGGAGCCCCCCTGCTGCCTGCACCCAGGGTACGGCGCAGTGAGGAGAGAGAGGCAGGCAGCAGTGTCGAGCTGCCTGCCGGTCAGTGAGGAAGGGTGTACGACTGGGCTGGGTCGCCCGGGTCTGCACATCTGGATCAGTCGAGGTCACCTGTGAGGTCTCCTGAGTGAAGATCAGCACGTACCCGGAACCCATTGAACGGCGAGGTGGCCGGGGATACTGGCCGCGGACGGAGTAGTGGGTCGGTACAGCAGTTTCAGCACGCTCGGGTCCCCCCTGGTGACGAGGAGGCCAGGGGTGTGGGCCTGGGGCAGAGAGGGCTAGCGGTGCAGCAGTCCCAACACACTCGGGTCCCCCCTGGTGACGAGGAGGCCAGGGGCGCGGGCCTGGGACAGTGACGTAGCGAGGAGGTATCGACGGCCGGCAGCGATCATCATGGAGGGACGGAGCGACAGGGATCTGGAGGTCCGGCTGGCGGGGACACTGCACCCGTGCAGCGGTGTGAGTATGATTCTATGTCTTGTTTGTCGCCCACAGGAGCCGGGTTGCAGGAGGCTAGGGGGGGGCCGGGTGGTAGAGAATGAGGACCGGCAGAGGGGTGGGCTGATTGTGGCGGAGGTGCCAGGCCTGCAGGATTTATTGCAAGGTATGTCGCAAATTTTGCGGAGACTAGATGTCGGGGCGGCAACTGGGGTCGCTACATCGCCAGTCGGGGCGTGGATGTCAGGGCGGGGGGTGGAACCCCCGTCGGGGAGTGGGTTGTTGAGTCCTGGTCGGGTGTTGGAGGTAGCATCGTCAGGTGTATCAGTTTCAGTTCAGACAGAGAAGGTAAAAGGCGATATGGTTAAATTAGATGACAGAGCGAAAGGGGAAGTTTATGTGTGCTTTGAAGGGCCGCTGGGAGCTCATTTGAAGAAGGAGGTAAAAGAGAAGATTTGGCGGGATGAGTACGTGGAAATTTTTTCCCTGCTTCCTATGGAAAAGTTTAACTTAGATAAAGGAAAAAAAAGACAATAGCAAAAAGGAGGAGGAAGAAAAGTGGAGGTGGAGGTTAATTCCGCAGACATTTGCGAATTGGTTGCAGGCATTTGCAATATTGGCGAGTGTGGTGGGGGAGAAGGCGCCTGAGAATTGCTCAGGATTGTTTTGCTATTTAGACTCGATTGGGGAAGCCCATCGTACATATGGCGGTCAGACGTGGCTGCGGTACGATGAGCAGTTTAGGCAGAGAAGGGCAGTGAGGCCAGAAATTAGGTGGGACCAGAAGGATATAGGCCTTTGGTTGAAGGTTATGGCCCCAGCTAGGCATGGGCAGTCCTTTCACGGGGCTGGAGGTGGTGGCAACCAGCAGGCGGGACACGGAAGCGGTAGTCAGGGTGCACAGGGATCAAAGGAGAAGTCCTGAACCTGCTGGCAGTTTAATGACGGACAGTGTAAATACCGGAATACTTGTAAGTTTAAGCATGTGTGTTCCCACTGTAACGGAAGCTCCCATGGGGCTTCAAAATGTTTCAAGAAGGGAAAGGGAAAGCCAGCATTGGGTGCCGGTCAAGGGGGAGAGCCCGGTGAGGCTTCACGAGATGGCCCCCTTTCTAAATAGGTACCCTGATCAAGTGAAGGCGGGTATTATTTTTCATGGTCTTGCGGATCGTTTTAGGATTCCTCCCCCGGGCCACGAAGTTCCTTTCTCGATTAAGAATTTGCGGTCGGCAATGTTGCATGCCGAGGTTGTTGATACTAAGCTCAAAAAAGAAGTGGAGCTGGGTAGGATGTCGGGGCCGTTTTTGCACCCGCCGACGGAAGGGATGGTTGTTTCCCCTTTGGGGGTAGTTCCTAAAAAAGAGCCAAATAAATTTCGGTTGATTCAGCATTTGTCATATCCAAAAGGCCGGTTGGTAAATGATGGCATCGCCCAAGAGCTGTGCTCTGTTGAATATACATGATTTGACGAGGCGGTACAGTGGGTGAGGAAATTCGGCCTCGGGGCTTTGTTGGCAAAGACGAATATTGAATTGGCCTTCCGTTTGCTTCCGGTGAACCCGTATAGTGTTCCGTTGTTAGGTTGTTTTTGGAATGGTGGTTACTATTTGGATAGATGTTTACCAATGGGTTGCGCCATTTCTTGTTCCTTGTTCGAGACATTCAGTACTTTCTTGGAGTGGGCGGTTAGGGAAGTTGCGGGAGTTCAGTCAGTTATCCATTATTTGGATGATTTTTTGTTTATTGGTCTGCCTGATTCAGCAGTATGCCGGAATGCGTTAATGGCTATGTTTTGGGTTGCAGAGCGTTTTGGGGTTCCGTTAGCGGCGGAAAAGACGGAAGGTCCCAGTACAGTTTTGAGTTTCCTGAGCATTTTAATTGATTCCGAGAGAATGGAGTGTCGGTTGCTGGAGGACAAGCTGGCCCTCCTGCAACAAGAGGTGGATAGAGCTAGGAAGATGCGGAAGCTGACTTTGAAAGAGTTGCAGTCTTTGTTGGGTAGGTTGAATTTCGCGTGCAGGATCATACCCATGGGTAGGATATTTTGTCGCAGGTTGTCGGTCGCGACGGCGAGGGTGAAGGCGCCGCACCATTTTATTCATTTGAACAAGGAGCACAGGGATGACTTGCTAGTGTGGCAACGTTTTTTGAACAATTACAATGGGCGGTCATTGATTCAACAAGAGGTTTTAATTTTGACTGCGAGATATACACGGACGCAGCTGGTGCGGCTGGTTATGGGGCCTATTGCAAGGTTCGGTGGTGTGTGGGACGTTGGCCGGACCATCGGAGGGAGTTGGGCCCTACTAAAAACCTGGCATTGTTAGAATTGTTTCCTATCATCGTGGCGGTCTCCATTTGGGGGGGGGGAATGTTCGCTAACAGGAGGGTTCGTTTTCATTGCGACAATATGAGTGTCGTGTCGGTGATTAACAGTCTATCGGCCTCGTCTCCCCCTGTGATTAAGTTGGTGAGGGAGCTGGTTTTCAGGTGCTTGGAGCTGAATGCTTGTATTTCGGCGGTTCATGTGCCAGGTGTCCAGAATTCAATTGCGGATGCGTTGTCTCGTTTTCAGTGGGAGCGTTTTCGGGAATTGGCACCGGATGCGGAGATCTCGGGAGAGAAATGCCCTTTGCATCTATGGAACGTGATTATGGATGAGCGGGCCGGTTGATTCAGGAGTCTGTTATGAGCCAAACCTGGTCATCATACGAAGCCTCGTGGCGGGTATGGCAAAGTTGGGTGTGTGTTTGGGGCCATTTGGTGTCTGAAGAAAATAGGATGTTGGCGGTTTTATTTTTAATTGGCAAGGCAGCCGAGGTAGGTTGGTCGATTTCTAAAGTAAATAAATTTGTTGCTGGACTGGCTTTTGCTTTTAAATTGCAGGGGTTGGCGGACGCTACAAAACATTTTTTGGTTAGATAGGCACTAAGGGGTTTTAGGAGAGGTAATCAGACGATTGATCGGCGCCGTCCCATTTCTTTTAGCCTTTTGGAACGGTAGGGCAGAGTTTTGGAGACTATTTGTGGTTCTAATTTTGAGTCGGCGTTGTTTCGACTTGCTTTTTCTTTAGCATTTTTTGGGGCAATGCGTGTTGGGGAGCTTGTGTCGAGCTCCAGGGACAGGGCAGGGGGTTTGTTGGCAGAGGATGTGGATTTTTGAATGGGGGGTATCGTTTTTGGATTCAGCGTTCGAAGACTGACCAGTTTGGGAGAGGACAATGCGTGGTGTTGGGGAGGGTTAACGGGTCATTGATGTGCCCTAGGGGATGTCTGGAAGCGTACTGGCGATTGTGGTCAGGCAGAGCAGGCCCTTTGTTGTGTCACGCGGAGGGGTCATTTCTGTCTCGTTTTCAGTTTATTGCGGTATTGAAAAGGGGTTTGCGGGAGTTGGGCCTTTCGCCGGATTTGTTCGGGTCGCATTCCTTTCGGATCGGGGCTGCATCGGAAGCTGATAGTTTGGGTTTGGGTGCGGAGGACATACGGAGAATTGGCAGGTGGACTTCTGATCGCTACTTAAGTTACGTTCGTCATTAATTTTAGGTGGTGTGTTACGATTTTGTATTTGATTTGAGTGTTTTTCTTCGTGTGTCTTGTTGCAGGTGGTTTCCCCTACTTAGCCTGGATCTTCGGACATTCGTTCGTTCATTGGGGGGCGCTGCATGCCGATTTCAGGCCGGACGGTAGGCAACTGGGTTTTAGTAGGCGGCAAGTGGTCATTCATTGGTTGGGATATAGGGGGATGGTTAGGAGCAGGGCCCTTTCTGAATTTTCAAGCGCTGTTTGGTTGGATAGACAGCCTGACATTCTGATTGTGCATTTGGGGGGGAATGATTTGGGAGTACGGCCTGTCAGAGAGTTAATCAGGGACATACGGTTCGATTTTTTGAGGTTACGGGTATCGTTTCCTGGTGTGTTGATCGTGTGGTCGGATATTGTGCCTAGGAAGCGGTGGAGGGTAGCTAGATCTTTGAAGGGTATTAACAGAGCTAGGGTTAAGTTAAACAGGGCAGTATCAGGTTTCGTTTCCAGAAATGGGGGTATTAGCGTCAGGCATTTTGAATTGGAGTCGGGACTTGGTAACTACTGGTTGGTGGACGGAGTTCACTTACATGCGATTGGAATTGATTTGTGGACTTTGGCATTACAAGAAGGGGTGGAAAGGGCGTTGGTGGCATTGGGGCACTCACGAGCCTGAGGTGGTCAGGGCTGTTCGTGTGTGGTGGGGGGTGGGGGTTCTTGGAGTTGACACTGATTGGTAGGGGGAAGGAATTGGAACATAATTACAGGCAATTTAAAATGTTGTGCGGTTTGATCTGGCATTTTGGTATGGGCTCTGGACGGGGTTTTACCCTGGGAACTGTTGGTGGTTTTTCTCTTCCCGGAACGGGATGTACGGTGCCCTCGAGCTGGTGATGTACGGCTGAGGGTAATATGGTGGTCGATCTTCTTTTGTGAGGTTTTGCCAGATCTTTTAGCTCCAAGAACCCTCCCCTCGAATTTATATATTGTTGTATTACTGTTTATGTTATTTTTTGTTAATAAAAGTTGACCGCTGTGGCCAAAATATCCAAAAGAATATAATTGGCTGTGTTTTTATTTAAGGAATGGGTGGGGACAGTGGGTCAGGATTTAGTGGTTTAGGATTACACACAAAGGAAAAGACCGTACTCGGCATACGCGGTCAAGATGGGGGCAGGAGTAGGGCATCAGCTAGACGGAGGCCCCCCATGACTGCTTTTGGCCGGGCGGTCTTTTTGAATAATGCCACGGGTCATGATAGGAGGATGGCAGTGTGGGGGAGGAGCTATAATGAGGGGGGGAGATGGGAGGAAAAGTGCGAGAAAACCGCCATTCCATCCCAGGCTTAGGCAGATACACCCACCCTCCCTTTTTGCTTTTTGCTTGGGGTTTTTTTTATGAAGGGGGGGGGAATTGTCATGTATATTTTATATATCGATATGTTTATGTAAGTTATATATAAAAAAAAAGGGGGGGTATGAGCATATAATTTATATGCGTTTGAGGGAGGAATGTTGGGTATCACTCTCTATATGTTTATTTGTGTTATTGTCACAGTGGCAGTGCGGTGGGGGGGTGGGGGTTCTTGGAGTTGACGCTGATTGGTAGGTTGGGATATAGGGGGATGGTTAGGAGCAGGGCCCTTTCTGAATTTTCCAGCGCTGTTTGGTTGGATAGACAGCCTGACATTCTGATTGTGCATTTGGGGGGGAATGATTTGGGAGTACGGCCTGTCAGAGAGTTAATCAGGGACATACGGTTCGATTTTTTGAGGTTACGGGTATCGTTTCCTGGTGTGTTGATCGTGTGGTCGGATATTGTGCCTAGGAAGCGGTGGAGGGTAGCTAGATCTTTGAAGGGTATTAACAGAGCTAGGGTTAAGTTAAACAGGGCAGTATCAGGTTTCGTTTCCAGAAATGGGGGTATTAACGTCAGGCATTTTGAATTGGAGTCGGGACTTGGTAACTACTGGTTGGTGGACGGAGTTCACTTACATGCGATTGGAATTGATTTGTGGACTTTGGCATTACAAGAAGAGGTGGAAAGGGCGTTGGTGGCGTTGGGGCACTCACGAGCCTGAGGTGGTCAGGGCTGTTCGTGTGTGGTGGGGGGTGGGGGTTCTTGGAGTTGACACTGATTGGTAGGGGGAAGGAATTGGAACATAATTACAGGCAATTTAAAATGTTGTGGGGTTTGATCTGGCATTTGATCTGGACGGGGTTTTACCCTGGGAGCTGTTGATGGTTTTTCTCTTCCCGGAACGGGATGTATGGTGCCCTTGAGCTGGTGATGTACGGCTGAGGGTAATATGGTGGTCGATCTTCTTTTGTGGGGTTTTGCCAGATCTTTTAGCTCCAAAAACCCTCCCCTCGAATTTATATATTGTTGTTGTGATGAGGGAACAGCCGCCATCTTGGAACAGGCATGCGATCAGATTGGCGTGACTCCATTTTGTCTCCTGGTCACAGGAGTGCTCCTGGCCCCCACCTTTGCTAATGAATAGAGTTCCTATTAGTATGCTAACGGGCTGAGCTCAGTGTAAACTGTAGATGGTATTTCAAAGCTGTGAGGAAACCACGCCAGCAGGGGGCTTGGAAATGCTTGGGGACTTAATTAAAACACGCATGCCAAGTGGCCACTGGATACACATCTATTATGGCAGCCCAGCCGAACCGTCTCCAACATGGAATTGTGAATTATGGACGCATCGTCCGAGGTACAGGCTCATAAAAAATATTCTCCTTGCCCTAAAGAAATTGTGCATCCAACAGTGTGACTCCCGTGACGGTGGAAGGTCTGAAACCCGAGATATAGGGATCAGCCTCCCACAGGGACCGAATGGGTCCAGGTTTGATCCCAGTACGACCGGCAGAACAAACCACAGGCGCTGGTACTGCCCGTGTGCTGATCCGATCATCCTGAGAGAAGTTATCCCATTTATTAGATATGGGAATAAATCTTGCAGGGAGGCAGAGGGGGTGGAGATTGCTAAGCCCACCCAGCTGCAGGCAGGGGGGCTCAGCCAGGTATAAGAAGAAGCTGAGGTCACTGGGAGGGTCTCACTCCGCAGAAGAAGATGATGATGATTTCTTAAGGAACAGGGTATGCCAGCCAGAGGGGGGAGCAAGCACATGCTTTCTGGGGGCTGCCCGGCAACTAAGTTTTTGGACCTGCGGAATGCTATGCCCCCCCGGCTTCCACAAGCGACCTTCGACCTGGTAAATTGACCTCCAGCTTTATACCTTTAAGCCTTGTATTATTGTTGTTATATTGTACTCTAACTGTAACTCTTGATATATTGTGATTGTATATTTCTTGTAATTATCTAGTGCGCCCTTAAGGCAATTAAATCATAAATAAATTTTGGGCTGATCCTTTTACTCTGATTGCGAATCTTAGAATACCCAGTGTGGGTAACAGGGCAGTCTCCCCGGCGGCCATTGGCTCTAGGTGCAGTTCCCTTACTGACCTGAGAGACAAAGGGGGCGCCGGAGAGCTGGGCCTGTGTAGTGACGTCACGGATTGGTGACGTGGTAGGAAGGGGTAATCCTTCACAGTGGTGGCAGCGTACGTGGGATCAGAGTAATAGTGTGCGTGGGACCCCTACTCCCAGACACTAAAGACTACCAGTGGTAACTTTCACTGCTGGGGTCTTAAGGTCAGCCCAGCACTAGACGGTCAGAGTGTAGATATAATAAGTTGTGTGCAAGGTCAGGGTTACAGCTGTGTCAGTAGCCAGAGGTTCCAAAGATGGCGGAGGGCACCAGGAGTGCAGTGAGGGCGCAGGCCAGTGCTATGGCCTATGAGGAGGTGGTGGTGGACGGTACTGTTCCAGGCGAGGGGGAGCTCAGCCCAGACTCCCCAAGGAGCCAGCCACCCGTGCTTAGTCCGGCAAGGGACTACCCACCACCTACCCGCCCCAGCCTGTCCACATCAGCGGCCCTTGTTGCAGCGGCAGTGGCACGTCTCGAGGCGGGTAATGAAGATGCCTATATGAGACTCATGGCAGCTGCAGAGAAAGCAGCGGAGGCCGAGCGTGCAGAACGCCGATGGGCAGCGGAGCAAGCAGCGTCAGAGAGAGCTGCTGAGCGGGCAGCGGAGCGCCAGCACCGACTGGAGATGGCTCAACGTGGGCTCCCGCTGGAAGCCCCAGCACCACCAGAGTCCAGGGCTTCCAAAGTCCGGGCCGAGGACTTCCCTCTGCTTGAGAAGGATGGAGACCTGGATTCCTTCTTGCTGGCCTTTGAAAGGACCTGCCTTCAACACCATCTGGCCCCGGATCAGTGGGCAAGATACCTGACCCCCCGTTTGAGGGGTAAGTCCCTGGAAGTTTTGGGGGACTTACCTGCCGGGGCGGAGCAGGACTACAGCAGCATCAAGCGGGCCCTGATCCAGCACTACAACCTCACCCCAGAGTCTTACCGCAAGAAGTTCCGGAGCCTGCAGCGGGGCCCAAAGGACACCTGGACCGACCACATGCGGGCGTTGCTGAGAGCTGCAGAGCACTGGACCTTGGGTCTAGCGCTCACCACCCGCCAGGAGGTCCAGGAACTGTTCGTCATGGAGCAGTTCTTGTGGAACTGCCCAGAGGACCTCCAGCAGTTCCTCCGTGACCGGAAACCGAAGGGGGCTTCTGCTACAGCCGCCCTGGCAGACGAGTATGCCAATAACAGGGCGCCTGAGCCGAAGAAGCCTGCCAGCAGCTCCTGGAGAGGGGGTAAGCCCAATCCTGCCCCTGTTTCCCCAGCCCCCAGAGTGCAAGGGGTGTACCCCCCTGCTGCCCTCTCCAGGCCAGGCGCAGAACCCAGACGTTGTCATCACTGCAACCAGCTGGGACACTTCAAGACCGCATGTCCCCAGCGTCTTAAGGCCCCATCCATGTCCCCGAAACCGTCCACTGTTTTATGTGTTCTTAGGTCCCTGGACAATTACCAACCCGTCACTATCGGCCGCTCAGCGGTCATGGGACTGCGGGACACAGGCGCTGAACGAACCCTGGTACGTCCTGAGGTGGTGTCCCCTCAAGACTTGGTACCGGGGAAAACCCTTTCCATCTCCGGAATTGGAGGCGTGGAGCCGGCGCTGCCTGTCGCCAAGGTGTTTTTGGACTGGGGCTCCGGGAGGGGAATGCGGGAGGTGGGAGTAACGTCAAATATTCCTGCTAATGTATTACTTGGGACCGATTTGGGGCGGCTAGTGTCTCAGTATGTGGCCACTGAACCCCCAAGTTCGGCTCCCCAAGAATGTCATGACTCTACTGTGAATGTTGATGTGTTAAATGTGCCTCCAACAGTGGTGGAGGGAGTGAAACCTGAGGGTATTCCATACACTGACACCACACACACGGGGCTCACAGGGAGAACAGGTGAGGAGACTGTAGGGGAGAGCTCAGAGGTGGAGGGAGGGGCTGCTATGGGCAGTGTAGGGCCCCTAAGTGAATCCAGCCTGCTGAGTCTAGGGCCCCTGCAGGAAGAGGAACAGGCCATGGGGGGAGGAGGCGTCCCGGGAGAGGAGCCACCAGGTAAGACCCCAGGGCAGGAGTTCCCCATACCCGGGATGTCAGGAGGGCAGGGAAGTCTGCCTGACCCGGCGACTTGGTCAGGAGCTGGGGGGAAGCAGGCGCTACCCGTGGGCACAGCGGTCGTGGCCGCTGTCACCCGGAGTGGGAGCGCCGGAGCCCAAGGAGCCTTGCAGAGGTCCGACGGCTTCCCCCTCTCTGACCAAGTGGCTGCCGAGTCAGACAGCGGCCAGGAGACAGATCCCGGGGAGCTGACAGCGGATGTGGCGGTGTCGTCCATTCTCGCCACATCGAGTCAGGGATTTCAGGCAGCGTTGGAAGCCGACGCTAGCCTGAAAGCTCTCAAGGAGCAGGCGGCACAGCCTCCTGGGGAGTCAGACCGCGAGCGAGTGGTCTGGGACCAGGGACGGCTGTACCGGGTATCGGTCCAGCAGGGTTCACCGGAGGCGTGGCCCAGGGACCGACAGTTAGTGGTACCCTATCCGTTCAGGGCGGAATTGTTGCGGATAGCCCACGAGATTCCCATGGCCGGACACCTAGGGATCGCTAAGACCAGGGCCAGGCTAGCGCAGCATTTCTACTGGCCTGGAATGAGGACCGAGGTAATTGCCTACTGCCGTTCGTGTGACACCTGTCAGAGGGTGGGGAAGGCGGGGCGGCGCCCCAAAGCCCCACTGGTAACTCTGCCCATCATTGAAGAGCCTTTCTCGAGGGTGGCTGTGGTGTTCATTGGACCTCTGTCCACTCCCAGTCGCTCCGGGAAATGCTTCATATTAACGGTAGTGGACTATGCCACTCGGTACCCGGAGGCGGTCGCTTTGTCATCCATTCGGGCTGACAAAGTGGCCACTGCCTTACTGGAGATCTTCTCCAGAGTGGGGTTTCCCCAGGAAATGCTCACCGACCGAGGGACCCAGTTCATGTCCCAGCTGATGGAGTCTCTCTGTAAGCAGATCCAGGTGCAACACCTGCTAGCCAGCCCGTATCACCCACAGACCAATGGCCTGTGTGAGCGGTTCAACGGCACCTTAAAGCAGATGCTTAAGATGTTGGTCGACTCCCACGGGAGAGATTGGGAGCCGTATCTCCCACACCTTCTATTTGCCTACCGGGAGGTTCCACAGGCCTCAACGGGGTTCTCCCCCTTTGAGCTCCTGTATGGGCGACGTGTACGGGGCCCCTTGCTCTAGTGAAGGAAGCGTGGGAAGGAGATTTGGCCACCCCTGGAGTGTCGGCCATTGAGTATGTTGTGCTCTTCCGGGACAGAATGACGGCCTTGACGCGGCTGGTGCATGACAATATGGCCCAGGCCCAAGCTGACCAGAAGCGGTGGTACGACCAGAATGCTTGTGAGAGGACCTACCAGGTGGGTCAAAAGGTGTGGGTACTGGTCCCCATCCCACAAAACAAGCTTCAGGCAGCCTGGGAGGGTCCATACCTCGTGCACCAGCAGCTCAACGCCGTTACCTATCTGATTACCCTGGACCACGCCCGTGGAAGGAGGAAGGCCTTCCACGTGAACATGATGAAAGCACATCATGAGCGGGAGGCTTGTGCTCACCCAGTGTGCAACCTCCCGGAGGAAGGGGAGGTAGAAACCCTCCTGGATCTGCTTACCCAAGTCAAGGCGGGTGGATCCATCGAGGATGTGGAGGTTGGCCACCAGCTTTCGGAGGACCAACGTTCCCAGCTGGGGGTCACCCTACACCCCTTTCGGGAGCTGTTTAGCAGCCTGCCCGGAAGGACTGAGGCAGCCGTCCACGATGTGGACACCGGCAATCACCCCCCGATCCGGCGTTCAGCATATCGGGTCTCTCTCGAGGTGCAGCAGCACATGCGCCAAGAGATAGACGAGATGCTGAAGCTGGGGGTGATCCAAGCATCCAACAGCGCATGGGCTTCGCCGGTAGTCCTCGTCCCTAAAAAGGACCGGACTACGCGGTTCTGCGTGGACTACCGGGGGCTCAACGCTGTGACGGTCACCGATGCGTACCCAATGCCGCGCATCGATGCCCTGCTCGATCAGCTGGCCGGGGCCAAGTACCTGACCATCATGGATCTGAGCAGGGGATATTGGCAGATTCCCCTGACCCCTAAGGCACGGGAACGCTCTGCCTTTATCACCCCATTTGGACTGTACAAGTCCACGGTGATGCCCTTCAGCATGAAGAATGCCCCTGCCACTTTTCAGCGGATGGTCAAAACGCTGCTCAAGGGACTGGAAGGGTATGCGACTGCGTACCTGGATGACATTGCCATCTTCAGTCCCACCTGGGAAGATCACCTACAGCACCTGGCGCAGGTGTTGGGGAGGATCCAGAGGGCAGGGTTGACCATTAAGCCGGAAAAGTGCCAGCTGGGTATGAGTGAGGTCCAGTACCTGGGACACCGGGTAGGTGGGGGAGCTCTAAAGCCAGAGCCCGGGAAGGTGGATGCCATCACCTCCTGGCCCTCCCCCAGGACCAAGAAGCAGGTGATGTCCTTCTTGGGGACTGCCGGGTACTATAGGAGGTTTGTTCCACACTATAGCACCCTGGCCAAGCCCCTGACGGACCTCACCAAGAAGAAGCTGCCCGTCGCAGTCGACTGGACAGTCGCCTGCGAGACAGCTTTCCAGGCGCTCAAAACCGCCTTGTCTAGCTCTCCTGTACTACAGGCAGCCGACTTCACGCGGCCGTTCGTAGTACAGACCGACGCCAGTGACTTTGGCCTCGGTGCTGTGCTCAGCCAGGTCGACACTACGGGACATGAACACCCCGTTTTGTACCTGAGCCGGAAGCTCCTGCCGAGGGAAGTGGCCTATTCCACAATGGAGAAGGAATGTCTGGCAATTGTATGGGCCCTGCAACGTCTGCAGCCATACTTGTACGGACGCCACTTCACCGTGGAAACAGACCACAACTCCCTCAGCTGGTTACACTCGGTCTCTGGGACGAATGGGAGGTTGCTACGCTGGAGCCTGGCTCTCCAGCAGTATCACTTCAGCATTCGCCACAGAAGCGGCAGAGACCATGGTAATGCCGATGGGTTGTCCCGGCAAGGAGAAGGTGTGGATGGGCGCATGGGGGAACACAGGAATGTGATGCCCCCTAGCGCCCTCTAAAGCGGGGAGGTGTGATGAGGGAACAGCCGCCATCTTGGAACAGGCATGCTATCAGATTGGCGTGACTCCATTTTGCCTCCTGGTCACAGGAGTGCTCCTGGCCCCCACCTTTGCTAATGAATAGAGTTCCTATTAGTATGCTAACGGGCTGAGCTCAGTGTAAACTGTAGATGGTATTTCAAAGCTGTGAGGAAACCACGCCAGCAGGGGGCTTGGAAATGCTTGGGGACTTAATTAAAACACGCATGCCAAGTGGCCACTGGATACACATCTATTATGGCAGCCTAGCCGAACCGTCTCCAACATGGAATTGTGAATTATGGACGCATCGTCCGAGGTACAGGCTCATAAAAAATATTCTCCTTGCCCTAAAGAAATTGTGCATTCAACAGTGTGACTCCCGTGACGGTGGAAGGTCTGAAACCCGAGATATAGGGATCAGCCTCCCACAGGGACCGAATGGGTCCAGGTTTGATCCCAGTACGACCGGCAGAACAAACCACAGGCGCTGGTACTGCCCGTGTGCTGATCCGATCATCCTGAGAGAAGTTATCCCATTTATTAGATATGGGAATAAATCTTGCAGGGAGGCAGAGGGGGTGGAGATTGCTAAGCCCACCCAGCTGCAGGCAGGGGGGCTCAGCCAGGTATAAGAAGAAGCTGAGGTCACTGGGAGGGTCTCACTCCGTAGAAGAAGATGATGATGATTTCTTAAGGAACAGGGTATGCCAGCCAGAGGGGGGAGCAAGCACATGCTTTCTGGGGGCTGCCCGGCAACTAAGTTTTTGGACCTGCGGAATGCTATGCCCCCCCGGCTTCCACAAGCGACCTTCGACCTGGTAAATTGACCTCCAGCTTTATACCTTTAAGCCTTGTATTATTGTTGTTATATTGTACTCTGACTGTAACTCTTGATATATTGTGATTGTATATTTCTTGTAATTATCTAGTGCGCCCTTAAGGCAATTAAATCATAAATTAATTTTGGGCTGATCCTTTTACTCTGATTGCGAATCTTAGAATACCCAGTGTGGGTAACAGGGCAGTCTCCCCGGCGGCCATTGGCTCTAGGTGCAGTTCCCTTACTGACCTGAGAGACAAAGGGGGTGCCGGAGAGCTGGGCCTGTGTAGTGACGTCACGGATTGGTGACGTGGTAGGAAGGGGTAATCCTTCACAGTTGTATTACTGTTTATGTTATTTTTTGTTAATAAAAGTTGGCCGCTGTGGCCAAAATATCCAAAAGAATATAATTGGTTGTGTTTTTATTTAAGGAATGGGTTGGGACAGTGGGTCAGGGTTTGGAGGTTTAGGATTACACACGAAGGAAAAGACCGTACTCGGCATACGCAGTCGAGTAAGAATTGATGCGACGGTCTGAGGTTTAAACAATACTTATCGTGACTCCGGCTGGTCCTCCTTGATATACAGTCCGATGGGGTTGTAGTGGCAGCAATCGTGTCCTCAGATGGGGTCCTCTGGCAACCTTCCAACTTCTGGTGGCAGCAGGCGGTCTCCGGTTTTGCCTGCTGAACCCCTAGTCCATAAGCCTGAGCAAGCAAAGTGAGGGAAGCCGCAGAAGTCCCGGTAACAAGCGTTGGCTGATGCGCGCTGGTCGGCAGAGGGAAGCGCACCTCTGTGTACTGTAGCCGGCCCTCACTTCTTTGTACGAGCAATGGATGCGGAGTACGCTGCTTACCCTGCTGCACTTTCTCTGACGGCGGGAAACTCTCTGCCTCTTCGTGCACTTTCAGCTCTGCTCCCTGCTTAAACATGCCCTCTCTTCCTGGGTCATGGGACGTGTCCAGTCCCCAATTCCTTTCCCCGGGCAACATGGGACGCAGCCTCAACAGTTCTGGACCCGGCTCAATGCAGGTACCCGCAGCCCGGTCTTCCTCCTTACACAGACATAGCAGCTGCCAACTGTATAATACAGATGTCATCCAGGTAGGAGTCTCCCTCGTCAAAGCTGTAAGCGAAACGCGCATCAGGCCGTGCGGGCGTATCATCGGGGTATGTATGTACAATCAGGGCAATGCAATACTGCAGGATATCTATGCTTGATGCACTAATATGGTGTGCTTCCGATTGATTAGGCTTTTTTATCTGATGTTTCCCTTTCACATATATTAATTATTTATTACCTTAATTTATTGGGGCATCTTACTAGCCTTGCACAGCGATCACTTTATTCTGAATATTTATTTGATATACCTATGTGTATGAAATTTGAAATGTGAGCAGGTAGTATTTACACTATCCAATACCGTAGGATATCTATGCTTAATACACCAATATGGTATGCTTCTGATTGATTAGGCTATTTTGTATTTGATATTCCCCTTTCATGTATATTCATTATTTATGAAATTTTTTTTTATTTAATTTATTGGGGCATTTTACCAGCCTTGCACAGCGCTCACTTTATTCTGAAATGTGAGCAGGCAGTACTTACTAGCCTTATTTATATAATCAATTTTTGTCTGGTCTCCTGTGTACAGTTTAACCCCTTCATGACCCAGCCTATTTTGACCTTAAAGACCTTGACGTTTTTTGCAATTCTGACCAGTGTCCTTTTATGAGGTAATAACTCAGGAACGCTTCAACGGATCCTAGCAGTTCTGAGATTGTTTTTTCGTGACATATTGGGCTTCATGTTAGTGGTAAATTTAGGTCAATAAATTCTGCGTTTATTTGTGATAAAAACGGAAATTTGGCGAAAATTTTGAAAATTTCACAATTTTCACATTTTTAATCTTTATTCTGTTAAACCAGAGAGTTATGTGACACAAAATAGTTAATAAGTAACATTTCCCACATGTATACTTTACATCAGCACAATTTTGGAAACAAAATTTTTTTTTGCTAGGAAGTTATAAGGGTTAAAATTTGACCAGCGATTTCTAATTTTTACAACGAAATTTTCAAAACCATTTTTTTAGGGACCACCTCACATTTGAAGTCAGTTTGAGGGGTCTATATGGCTGAAAATACCCAAAAGTGACACCATTCTAAAAAATGCACCCCTCAAGGTACTCAAAACCACATTCAAGAAGTTTATTAACCCTTCAGGTACTTCACAGCAGCAGAAGCAACATGGAAGGAAAAAATGAACATTTAACTTTTTAGTCACAAAAATTATCTTTTAGCAACAATTTTTTTATTTTCCCAATGGTAAAAGGAGAAACTGAACAACGAAAGTTGTTGTCCAATTTGTCCTGAGTATGTTGATACCTCACATGTGGGGGTAAACCACTGTTTGGGTGCACGGCAGGGCTTGGAAGGGAAGGAGCGCCATTTGACTTTTTGAATGAAAAATTGGCTCCACTCTTTAGCGGACACCATGTCACGTTTGGAGAGCCCCCGTGTGCCTAAAAATTGGAGCTCCCCCACAAGTGACCCCATTTTGGAAACTAGACGCCCCAAGGAACTTATGTAGATGCATAGTGAGCACTTTGAACCCCCAGGTGCTACACAAATTGATCCGTAAAAATGAAAAAGTACTTTTTTTTCACAAAAAAATTATTTTAGCCTCAATTTTTTCATTTTCACATGGGCAACAGGATAAAATGGATACTAAAATTTGTTGGGCAATTTCTCCTGAGTACACCAATACCTCACATGTGGGGGTAAACCACTGTTTGGGCACATGGTAAAGCTCGGAAGGGAAGGAGCGCCATTTGACTTTTTGAATGAAAAATTATCTCCATCGTTAGCGGACACCATGTCGCGTTTGGAGAGCCCCTGTGTGCCTAAACTTTGGCGCTCCCCCACAAGTGACCCCATTTTGGAAACTAGACCCCCCAAGGAACTTATCTAGATGCCTCGTGAGCACTTTAAACCCTCAGGTGCTTCACAAATTGATCTGTAAAAATGAAAAAGTACTTTTTTTTCACAAAAAAATTCTTTTCGCCTCAATTTTTTCATTTTCACATGGGCAATAGGATAAAATGGATCATACAATTTGTTGGGCAATTTCTCCCGAGTACGCCGATACCTCATATGTGGGGGTAAACCACTGTTGGGGCACACGACAGGGCTTGGAAGGGAAGGCGTGCCATTTGACTTTTTGAATGGAAAATTAGCTCCAATTGTTAGCGGACACCATGTCGCGTTTGGAGAGCCCCTGTGTGCCTAAACATTGGAGCTCCCCCACAAGTGACCCCATTTTGGAAACTAGACCCCCCAAGGAACTTATCTAGATGCATATCGAGCACTTTAAACCCCCAGGTGCTTCACAGAAGTTTATAACGCAGAGCCATGAAAATAAAAAATAATTTTTCTTTCCTCAAAAATGATTTTTTAGCCTGGAATTTCCTATTTTGCCAAGGGTAATAGGAGAAATTGGACCCCAAATGTTGTTGTCCAGTTTGTCCTGAGTATGCTGATACCCCATATGTGGGGGAAACCACTGTTTGGGCGCACGGCAGGGCTCGGAATCCATTTGGCTTTTTAAATGGAAAATTAGCTCCAATCATTAGCGGACACCATGTCACGTTTGGAGAGCCCCTGTGTTCCTAAACATTGGAGATCCCCCACAAATGACCCCATTTTGGAAACTAGACCCCCAAAGGAACTAATCTAGATGTGTGGTGAGGACTTTGAACCCCCAAGTGCTTCACAGAAGTTTAAAACGCAGAGCCATGAAAATAAAATAAAAAAATTATTTTCTCAAAAATGATCTTTTAGCCTGCAATTTTTTATTTTCCCAAGGGTAACAGGAGAAATTTGACCCCAAAAGTTGTTGTCCAGTTTGTCCTGAGTATGCTGATACCCCATGTGTGGGGGTAAACCACTGTTTGGGCACATGCCGGGGCTTGGAAGTGAAGTAGTGACGTTTTGAAATGCAGACTTTGATGGAATGCTCTGTGGGCGTCACGTTGCGTTTGCAGAGCCCCTGATGTGGCTAAACAGTAGAAACCCCCCACAAGTGACCCCATTTTGGAAACTAGACCCCGAAAGGAACTTATCTAGATGTGTGGTGAGCACTTTGAACCCCCAAGTGCTTCATAGAAGTTTATAACGCAGAGCCGTGAAAATAATAAATACGTTTTCTTTCCTCAAAAATAATTATTTAGCTCAGAATTTTTTATTTTCCCAAGGGTTACAGGAGAAATTGGACCCCAAAAGATGTTTTCCAGTTTCTCCTGAGTACGCTGATACCCCTTGTGTGGGGGTAAACCACTGTTTGGGCACACGTCGGAGCTCAGAAGGGAAGTAGTGACTTTTGAAATGCAGACTTTGATGGAATGGTCTGCGGGCGTCACGTTGCGTTTGCAGAGCCCCTGGTGTGCCTAAACAGTAGAAACCCCCCACAAGTGACCCCATTTTAGAAACTAGACCCCCCAAGGAACTTATCTAGATATGTGGTGAGCACTTTGAACCCCCAAGTGCTTCACAGACGTTTACAACGCAGAGCCGTTTCCTCAAAAATGATGTTTTAGCAAGCATTTTTTTTTCACAAGGGTAACAGGAGAATTTGGACCCCAGTAATTGTTGCGCAGTTTATCCTGAGTATGCTGGTACCCCATATGTGGGGGTAAACCACTGTTTGGGCACACGTCGGGGCTCGGAAGTGAGGGAGCACCATTTGACTTTATGAATACAAGATTGGCTGGAATCAATGGTGGCGCCATGTTGCGTTTGGAGACCCCTGATGTGCCTAAACAGTGGAAACCCCTCAATTCTACCTCCAACACTAACCCCAACACACCCCTAACCCTAATCCCAACTGTAGCCATAACCCTAATCACAACCCTAACCGCAACACACCCCTAACCACAACCCTAACCCCAACACACCCCTAACCCTAACCACAACCCTAATTCCAACCCTAACCCTAAGGCTATGTGCCCACGTTGCGGATTCGTGTGAGATTTTTCAGCATCATTTTTGAAAAATCCGCGGGTAAAAGGCACTGCGTTTTACCTGCGGATTTTCCGCGGATTTCCAGTGTTTTTTGTGCGGATTTCACCTGCAGATTCCTATTGAGGAACAGGTGTAAAACGCTGCAGAATCCGCACAAAGAATTGACATGCTGCGGAAAATACAACGCAGCGTTTCCGCGCGGTATTTTCTGCACCATGGGCACAGCGGATTTGGTTTTCCATAGGTTTACATGGAACTGTAAACCTGATGGAACACTGCTGCGAATCCGCAGCGGCCAATCCGCACCATGCGCACATAGCCTAATTCTAAAGGTATGTGCACACGCTGCGGAAAACGCTGCGGATCCGCAGCAGTTTCCCATGAGTTTACAGTTCAATGTAAACCTATGGGAAATAAAAATCGCTGTACACATGCTGCAGAAAAACTGCACGGAAACGCAGCGGTTTACATTCTGCAGCATGTCACTTCTTTCTGCGGATTCCGCAGCAGTTTTACAACTGCTCCAATAGAAAATCGCAGTTGTAAAACCGCAGTGAAATGCGCAGAAAAAACGCGGTAAATCCGCCATAAATCCGCAGCGGTTTAGCACTGCGGATTTATCAAATCCGCAGGGGAAAAATCTGCAGAGGACCAGAATACGTGTGCACATACCAAAACCCTAACCCTAGCCCTAACCCTAACCCTAACCCTAGCCCTAACCCTAGCCCTAACCCTAGCCCTAGCCCTAGCCCTAACCCTAACCCTAGCCCTAGCCCTAACCCTAGCCCTAGCCCTAACCCTAGCCCTAACCCTAACCCTAACCCTAGCCCTAACCCTAACACTAGCCCTAACCCTAGCCCTAACCCTAACCCTAGCCCTAACCCTATTCTAACATTAGTGGGAAAAAAAATCTTTATTTTTTTATTGTCCCTACCTGTGGGGGTGACAAAGGGGGGGGGTCATTTATTATTTTTTTTATTTTGATCACTGTGATAGATTATATCTCAGTGATCACAATGCACTTTGGAACGAATCTGCCGGCCGGCAGATTCGGCGGGCGCACTGCGCATGCGCCCGCCATTTTGGAAGATGGCGGCGCCCAGGGAGAAGACGGACAGACCCCGGCAGGATCGGTAAGTATGATGGAGTGGGGGGGAGCACGGGGGAGGGGGATCGGAGCATGGGGGGGTGGATCGGAGCGTGGGGGGGGTGGAACGGAGCACGGGGGTGGGTGGAACGGAGCACAGGGAGGGTTGAACGGAGCACGGAGGGGTGGAACGGAGCACGGGGGGGTGGATCGAAGCGCGGGGGGTGATTGGAGCACGGGGGGGAGCGGACAAGAGCACGGGGGCAGCGGAGCACAGGACGGAGGGGAGCCGGAGCAGTGTACTGAACAGATCGGAGGGCTGGGGGGGCGATCGGTGGGGTGGGGTGGGGGCACATTAGTGTTTCCAGCCATGGCCGATGATATTGCAGCATCGGCCATGGCTGGATTGTAATATTTCACCAGTTTTAATAGGTGAAATATTACAAATCGCAATGATTGGCAGTTTCACTTTCAACAGCCAATCAGAGCGATCGTAGCCACGGGGGGTGAAGCCACCCCCCCCTGGGCTAAAGTACAACTCCCCCTGTCCCTGCAGGCCGGGTGAAATTGGAGTTAACCCTTTCACCCGATCTGCAGGGACGCGATCTTTCCATGACGCCACATAGGCGTCATGGGTCGGATTGGCACCGACTTTCATGACGCCTATGTGGCGTCAAAGGTCGGGAAGGGGTTAATGATAATGCAGTATTTATCTATTTATTTATTGATTGAAATTATCAACTGGACATTTGTATTTATTGCCCATCCCCCTTGTATGGTATCTCGCACTCTATTGCCACCTGGTGGTCTGTTCCCTTATTTTTAGATATTGTAATTACTATGTAACAAATAAAATATATGTTTTTGAAGTATTTTTTGTTCGTGTATCATATTTGTAGGTGTTAATGGTTCTGATTGATACACGACTGTCTATATATCTAAGTGTTTGGTTTATTAAGAAGTCATCCAGGTGCAAAGATTAGGGGCTGGCGATGCCGCCAACCCTGGTTATTTAACTCCTCAGATGCCACGTTCAATAGCAATCGCAGCATCTGTGAGGAGAAGCAGAGGGAGATGACGGGAGCCCCTGCAGTGAAATTTCCCATAGTAAGCTGTAACAGGGGCCTGTGTATAATTTAAGGAAAAAATGCTGGGATGATTTTAACAATTTTATAGTAAGTGCTTGCATCCTGCCTTTATAAATAGAAGTTTCATACTATTTCCTTCCCCCCTGAGGTCCTCCACTCTAATGTTCTGGGTCCCGCTGTGTTTCTATCTGCCACAGCATTGGCATGGTCATCTACTCCACTGCAGTCAATAACTGGCTTCACAAGTCACCACTGAAACCAGTTATTGGCTGTAGTCCCAGCTGTGGTATATGCCATTTAAATACTGTATTGACTGGTCCATGGACAAGGAGAAGGTGATTTAGAGAACTATGGAGTGAAAGGACCGATTCATTTTTCAATTTTTTCACTGACTGTTGTCCACATTTTTCATTAGCAGCACTCATATACATTGCAAAACATGTAGAAACAGGTGGACGGCACCACAGCTCTCATGAATAGTGTGAACCGCTCACCTGCAATGGAAGTCCAGACCTCTGATCACGGGTGCCTTGGCTGAAGCAGTAGACAGACGATGACATGTCATGCTTGCCGCTCTCCTTATCTAGCACCCCCGGCCGTGAAGATGTTTTAACCGCACTTTAAAGTTACCTGTCCTGGATGATCGGTGAGTGCCGGCTCTTTTCTTCCTATTACCGACTCATATACATTGATTTGAACCCCTTACCAACATTGGGTGTAATAGTACGCCAATGTCGGTATCCCCTGCTTTGATGTGGGCTCCGGCGGTAAGCCCACATCTTTTCCGGGACATGTCAGCTGTTTTGAACAGCAGACATATGCCCGCAATAGCAGCGGGTGGAATCGCGATTATGGTTGAGCGAAACGGAACGGACAAATAAAAAAATCGCCCATTTTTGGCAAAGTCGGGTTTCATGAAACCCGACCCAATCCTAGTGTAGGATCGGCTATGAGGTCGGCGATCTTCGCACCAAAGTCGCGTTTTGTATGATGCTTTCAGTGCCATTTCTCAGCCAATGAAGGGGGACGCAGAGTGTGGGCAGCGTGATAACATAGGTCTCGGTCCCCACCATCTTAGAGAAGGGCATGACAGTGATTGGCTTGCTTTCTGCGGCATCACAGGGGCTATAAAGGGGCATGCACGCCAACCGCCATCTTACTTCTGCCGATCGTAGCATAGGGAGAGGTTGCAGCAGCTTCATCAGAAGAAGGGATATAGTTAGGGAGGGAAGATTAAGCCCCGAAACTGCTTGTGCTGTAGCGATTTCCACTGTCCAACACCACCATTTGTTTGCAGGGACAGTGGAGGCTACATTTTTGTGCATCAGCTCTGTAGCTTATTAGGCTGCCTTATAAGGCTCCCTGATAGTTGCATTGCTGTTTGCACGCCGCTGTGCAAACCAACTGCTTTTTTAAAAGCAAAAATCCTGTTGCTCCTTTCTGCACAGTTATCTTGTTTATTTGTCCACACTTTTGTGTGCAGCAGTCCTTTTTATTGCTGCCATACTTGTCCTGAGATCATTGTAGGGAGATTGAAATTGTACTACAGTCCTTGTATTTTTTCATATATCTTCCAGCCACTTCCTGCCACTTACATTGTGTTGTTTTATGCACAGGGCCTGAGGTTTGGTTTAGTCTCCGCCCCCCAAAAAAGGGAGATTCAAATTCTCACAAAGTGGATAAACTGCAGTCCTGTTAGTTTGTGGTATATCTGGAGCGCCCCCAGATGCAGGGCCATGGGGTACTCGGTACTGGATCCTCTCTGTCTCGGTCCTGATTTGTCACGGTGGCTGGACCCGGTCCGTGACCCTGCTAAGGGGCGTCCAATGAAAGGTGATGAAAGTTTGTCAAGTGTTCGTGACGCCACTTGTGGTACTCGGTCAGGGTGACTGACACTGCTTAGGGGTCCGGTGGGGTGATGGAATGGCAGCTAGATGGTATACCTTCCCACAGGTGAAGTATATCCCCAGGGCTTCCCAGAAGTGAAGATGTTGATGGTGGGTGGTGCAAGGCACGGTGAATAACGAGGACACATGGGTGCAGTCTCTTTACCTTTACTGAAGGCTTCAGCATCCACAGTCCAGGGTGCCGGATCACAGGGTAGGCAGAGTCCGGCCGGTCTGATGGCAATTCCAGAGTCCCCTTGTCCAGGTGGAAATCAGTAGCCTTCCCCTTGCGCACAGTAACGTAGTAGGTCCCTACGTGCATTAGCCCTCATAGGGTCCTCACTCTTGTTACTCTTCTCTCGGTCCCCCAGATGGATAGGACCAACCCGTATGACGGTGGTGGCCTGAGGCTATTTTATAGGGACCCTAGCATCTCCCCTCCTCCACATTGCCACATTGTCTGCTTAGGTTCTTAGGTCGGGCAGCCAACTTGAAGATGACTGTCCTGCCGGTCTCTGAAGTAAAACATAGAGTCTATTACTCCCTCGGTGTTCCGGCTACCGGTTCTGCGCACAGTGGGAGGCAGCCTGCTTCTAGCTGGTCTCCCACTGGTGTTATACTCCTGTTGCTACGACTTCGGTGCTCACTCACTACGACACACTTCCTTTCTTGTCCTTCCTTAGGAGTTTGCCGCAATCAGGTGCAGGCGCAGCTCCGTATCCTTCTTTCCTTTCTGGGCCGAGCCCAGTCTGCTCCTCTCCTTCTGACTATCTCCTTCTCCCTCCAGTCAGAACTGAACTCACTTCCTAACCAAACCCCCAGTTTTACCCAAGTGTGAGGAGTGGCCTAATAGATAGAACCCTTAGCTCCCCCTGGTGGCCGGCGTGTGAAATGTGTGTGTGGCTGTGATACCTGGCAGGGTGAACTCCTTTGGTGCTATCAGACGTAACATCGCTCCACCTGGTGGAAGAACAACATTACTGCAACGACCAGGACTCTGGGGCGCTGCATATCAGCCAGCCACTTTCTGCCACTTACATTGTGTTGTTATATACACTAGGCCTAAGTTGTGGTTCAGTCTCCCCCAAAAAAGGGGAGATTCAAATTCTCACAAAGTGGATATACTTCTGTCCTGTTAGTTTGTCGTATATCAGCCAGCCACTTTCAGTCATTTACATTGTGTTGTTTTTTGCACAGAGCCTGATTTTTTTTGTTCAGTCTCCCCCCAAAAAAAGGGAGATTTAAAATCTCAACACGTTTATATACACCTTCTACCTTGTTTTACAGTACCATATAACAGTTGTTATTTTGGTTAGATTTTCCAAAAAATGAGGAAGTCAGGTGGAAGAGGCTGTGGGCGGTGGTTGCAAGCTGGTACTGATGGTGGTGGTGGTGCATCTGGTGGTAGTGGCAAAAGCACAATAGCACCTAAGGCTGGAGCTGTTGAGCCAGCGCCATCGTCTGGCTACACAAGGCCTCGAAGGCTCCCTTATCTGGGAGTAGGAAAACGGCTTTTAAAGCCGGAGCAGCAGGAAAAAGTTTTGGCTTTCCTTGCTGACTCATCCTCTAGCTCTTTCGCCTTCTCTTAAGAAAGTTCCAAATATAAAAGCAGCGAGTCGTCAGTGGATGCTCCCGGTCAGGAACAAGACGTTTCCTTGTGTCCTTCACCCAAACCAAAAGTGAAGGATCCGTCAGGCGACACTACAGGTTACTCCATGGAGCTCTTTACACATACCGTGCCTGGGTTAGAGAGGGAAATTGTTAACTGCCCTTTACAAGATGAATCGGACATGGAGTGCACTGATGCACAGCCACAGCTAGATTATAATGCTGTTTCATTGACTCAGATCACAACATTGCCCTCGCAGTGTACTGAGCCAGAATCTGACCCTGATGAGACTATGGTGCCCCATCGTGAACGCTATAGCACCTTACACAGTGACACAGAGGAAGGTGCACATGACATTGAAGAGGAGGTAATAGATGACCCAGTTGTTGACCCAGATTGGCAGCCACTGGGGGAAGAGGGTGCCGCTGCCAGTAGCTCAGAAGCAGAGGAGGTTCATGTGTCATTTGAGCAGTGTTTTCATCATTTTCAGACGTTTGTAGACCTTTAAAAGGACCCCGGGGGGGAATGCGGTAAAAATACTCGGGTCTCCCATAGACTTACATTGGGGCTCGTTGTCTGCTCGACCCGAACAACGAGCACCCGAGCATTTTAGTGCTCACCTATCACTAGTAATAATATAATACTGTATATGATAATTGGGCTCATTCCGTCTCATTCCTTATCTGCATGCATGTCACTTGACCAATGTTAAGGTTTTTAATATTAGAATCAGGACGGTTGCCTTGATGAGGTGGAATGGCTTTTTGCATTTTTTTTATAGATTCTTTAAGAAAGCTGGCATAGGCGATATAACAGCAAAGTTACAGAGAAAAAAACATTTATTTTCTTTAAGGGGTACAAAGGTTGAGCAGAAGAGAGAGGAAAAGGGGGGGGAGACAAACAAACGAGGGCAAAAAGGAAGAGAGGGAATGGTAGAGAGGGTAGTCCTGCTGAGAGTCCACCTATTTTTCTCTTCTTTAGTGGAGAAACTAAAACATGTATGACTGTATGTAGCATAAACATACTTGGTAGTTAATTCCATGGTTTATAGCCTAATCTTGCTTTGATATTCATACCATTGTTGTCAGCCTTCCCGGAGTTTGTCTTGATTGGAGTGGATCAAGCAAATTGTTTTCAAATGAATATATACTATTGGATTACTTTTGCAAATTTTTTTTTTTTTAATAAAAAAAACAAACATGTTACCTAAATACTGTATATTATTTTTGTGCACCATGCAAATTATTTACTGCTGGGTTTTTGATCATTACCTTTCTGTCTTTGGATTTTCTGTTCAATGTCTAATGTGAACACGCGCTTACACGCTGCATGTACACAAATTTATGTCCCAATTCATACCCTTGGGGTTTTTTCTATGGGAGTGTGAGTAGATGACAGTTCTGCTTGGTTTCTAGACAAACTGCAGCCAGGTGAGAGGGGTTTACTGAAGCTATTATCCCTAGGGGCTCATATTAACCTGTGAGAAACTCGGATGAGTCTCGCACGTCAATACCCGGCACTGCACCCAGGAACGGAGCGTTCAGCTTCATGTATTGCTATGCGGCCGCATGCTCCGATCCGATTGCCGGGTGCAATGCCGGGTATTGAAGTGCGAGACTCATCCGAGTTTATCGCAAGTGAGTATGAGCCCTTAAGCACCTTCTGGCATGTGCCCCATTTTCCAATATATCTATCTCACTGTAATGTTCTTAGCAAGACAAAAAATGAATTGTGGAATTTCCTCAAGGATGATCAGTTTTCATGTCCGGATGTAGTTTTGTTGTCAGCGTACTATACCATTTCTACTTAGAGCACTTTTTATAATGACATGTACAAATGTGAATGTACAATTTCCTGAAAGCAGGCATACCTTACCTTCCCAGAGTGGCTGGACAATGAAGCTTGTGTCTGTTCAGGAACACAGGGCTTGTCCACACGCTGCGTTTTTGATGCATTTTGTTTTGTGTGCGTTTTTCAGAAGTAAAAAAAATCTGCACTTTACAGCACCACCAAAATGAAAGATTTCTGAAATGTTATTTTTTCCTTGTGGATTTTAACTGTCACAGAGAGTATTTTCACATCTGCAGCTTGTGAAATTTTTTCAGCGTTTTTGCAGTGGTTTTTTTTTACATTCAATTAAATAAATAGGAAGAGAACACAAGTAAAAACACATAAAAACACATGGAGCTTGTACCTTATACAGCATTTTATTTGCCAATATTCTGGTTTTCGGTGCAGAAAACTCTACTTGTGCACATCTATAATATATCGCTGGGAGCGTCACTCTGTCCGAAGCCTTTATAGACTGCGCCGGCGCAGTCTGGCCCCCACAGAGTGACGCTCCCAGGAGATCGCGGTATGCGTAAACACTGAACGCATACCGCAATCTCCACCGGAGAGTCAGGGACCGCCAGGAGGGTAAGTATATTCACCTTTCCCCGTTCCAGCGCTGCGTGCGGCTCCGTCTCCCGGCTCCTCTGCTGTGGCAGTTCAGAGGGCGCGATGACGCACTTAATGCGCGCCGGCGCCGCCCTCTGACTTACCAGTCACAGGCAGAGGAGCCAGAGTGTCTTCAAGAAAATGGCGCTGGAAAGCGCGGACTGCACAGGCGCCGATTCCTGCTGCCGGAATCGGCGCCTGCGCAGTCCGCGCTTTCCGGCGCCATTTTCTTGAAGACACACTCCGGCTCCACTGCAGGTGTGTCTTCAAGAATATGGCGCCGGAAAGCACGGACTGCGCAGGCGCCGATTCCTGCTGCCGGAATCGGCGCCTGCGCAGTCCGCGCTTTCCGGCGCCATTTTCTTGAAGACACACCTGCAGTCGAGCCGGACGATAGGTGAGTATGGTATTTTTTTTTTTTTATATGGCAGCAGCATACAGGGGCATACACATTGGAGCATCTTATGGGGGGCATATCATACAATCGTGGCGCAGGATGGGAGCAGCACATGACAGAACGGGGGCGCAGGATGGGAGCAGCACATGACAGAACGGGGGCGCAGGATGGGAGCAGCACATGACAGAACGGGGGCGCAGGATGGGAGCAGCACATGACAGGATGGGAGCAGCAAATGACAGAATGGAGGCGCAGGATGGGAGCAGCACATGACAGGATGGGAGCAGCACATGACAGAACGGGGCGCAGGATGGGAGCAGCACATGACAGGATGGGGATGCAGGATGGAGCAGCACATGACAGAATGGGGGCGCAGGATGGAGCAGCACATGACAGAATGGGGGCACAGGATGGAGCAGCACATGACAGGATGGGGACGTAGGATGGAGCAGCACATGTCAGGATGGGGATGCAGGATGGAGCAGCACATGACAGAACGGGCGCAGGATGGCAGCAGCACATGACAGAACGGGCGCAGGATGGCAGCAGCACATGACAGAACGGGCGCAGGATGGCAGCAGCACATGACAGAACGGGCGCAGGATGGCAGCAGCACATGACAGAACGGGCGCAGGATAGCAGCAGCACATGACAGAACAGGCGCAGAATGGGAGCAGCACATGACAGAACGGGGGCGCAGGATGGGAGCAGCACATGACAGAACGGGGGCGCAGGATGGGAGCAGCACATGACAGAACGGGGGCGCAGGATGGGAGCAGCACATGACAGGATGGGAGCAGCAAATGACAGAATGGAGGCGCAGGATGGGAGCAGCACATGACAGGATGGGAGCAGCACATGACAGAACGGGGGCGCAGGATGGGAGCAGCACATGACAGAACGGGGGCGCAGGATGGGAGCAGCACATGACAGAACGGGGGCGCAGGATGGGAGCAGCACATGACAGGATGGGGATGCAGGAAGGAGCAGCACATGACAGAATGGGGGCGCAGGATGGAGCAGCACATGACAGAATGGGGGCGCAGGATGGAGCAGCACATGACAGGATGGGGACGCAGGATGGAGCAGCACATGTCAGGATGGGGATGCAGGATGGAGCAGCACATGACAGGATGGGGGCGCAGGATGGGAGCAGCTCATGACAGGATGGGGACGCAGGATGGAGCAGCTCATGACAGGATGGGGACGCAGGATGGAGCAGCACATGACAGGATGGGGACGCAGGATGGAGCCGCACATACCAGGATGGAGACCATATACCAATATAGATGTTAGCCACCCGGGCGTAGAACGGGTTGAATAGCTAGTCTATAATATAACGCTGGGAGCGTCACTCTATCCGAAGCCTTTATAGACTGCGCAGGCGCAAGCGCCGGCGCAGTCTGGCCCCCACAGGGTGACGCTCCCAGGATATCGCGGTATGCGTAAACACTGAACGCATACCGCGATCTCCACCGGAGAGTCAGGGACCGCCAGGAGGGTAAGTACATTCACCTTTCCCCATTCCAGCGCTGCGTGCGGCTCCATCTCCCGGCTCCTCTGATGTGGCAGTTCAGAGGGCGCGATGACGCGCTTAATGCGCACCGGCGCCGCCCTCTGACTTACCAGTCACAGGCAGAGGAGCCGGAGTGTCTTCAAGAAAATGGCGCCGGAAAGTGCGGACTGTGCAGGCGCCGATTCCTGCTGCTGGAATCGGCGCCTGCGCAGTCCGCGCTTTCCGGCGCCATTTTCTTGAAGACACACTCCGGCTCCACTGCAGGTGTGTCTTCAAGAAAATGGCGCCGGAAAGCGCGGACTGCGCAGGCGCCGATTCCTGCTGCCGGAATCGGCGCCTGCGCAGTCTGCGCTTTCCGGCGCCATTTTCTTGAAGACACACCTGCAGTGGAGCCGGACGATAGGTGAGTATGGTATTTTTTTTTTTTAATATGGCAGCAGCATACGGGGGCATACACACTGGAGCGTCTTATGGGGGGCATATCATACAATGGTGGCGCAGGATGGGAGCAGCACATGACAGAACGGGGGCAGGATGGCAGCAGCACATGACAGAACGGGCGCAGGATGGCAGCAGCACATGACAGAACGGGCGCAGGATGGCAGCAGCACATGACAGAACGGGCGCAGGATGGGAGCAGCACATGACAGAACGGGCGCAGGATGGCAGCAGCACATGACAGAACGGGCGCAGGATGGGAGCAGCACATGACAGAACGGGCGCAGGATGGGAGCAGCACATGACAGAACGGGCGCAGGATGGGAGCAGCATATGACAGAACGGGCGCAGGATGGCAGCAGCACATGACAGAATGGGCGCAGGATGGCAGCAGCACATGACAGAACGGGCGCAGGATGGGAGCAGCACATGACAGAACGGGCGCAGGATGGGAGCAGCACATGACAGAACGGGCGCAGGATGGCAGCAGCACATGACAGAACGGGCGCAGGATGGGAGCAGCACATGACAGAAAGGGCGCAGGATGGCAGCAGCATATGACAGAACGGGCGCAGGATGGGAGCAGCACATGACAGAACGGGCGCAGGATGGGAGCAGCACATGACAGAACGGGCACAGGATGGGAGCAGCACATGACAGAACGGGCACAGGATGGCAGCAGCACATGACAGAACGGGCGCAGGATGGGAGCAGCACATGACAGAACGGGCACAGGATGGGAGCAGCACATGACAGAACGGGCGCAGGATGGCAGCAGCACATGACAGAACGGGTGCAGGATGGCAGCAGCACATGACAAAACGGGCGCAAGATGGCAGCAGCACATGACAGAACGGGCGCAGGATGGCAGCAGCACATGACAGAACGGGCCCAGGATGGCAGCAGCACATGACAGAACGGGCGCAGGATGGCAGCAGCACATGACAGAACGGGTGCAGGATGGGAGCAGCACATGACAGAACGGGCGCAGGATGGCAGCAGCACATGACAGAACGGGCGCAGGATGGCAGCAGCACATGACAGAACGGGCGCAGGATGGGAGCAGCACATGACAGAACGGGCGCAGGATGGGAGCAGCACATGACAGAACGGGCGCAGGATGGCAGCAGCACATGACAGAACGGGCGCAGGATGGGAGCAGCACATGACAGAACGGGCGCAGGATGGCAGCAGCCCTTGACAGAACGGGCGCAGGATGGCAGCAGCACATGACAGAACGGGCTCAGGATGGCAGCAGCACATGACAGAACGGGCGCAGGATGGCTGCAGCACATGACAGAACGGGCGCAGGATGGGAGCAGCACATGACAGAACGGGGGCGCAGGATGGGAGCAGCACATGACAGAACGGGGGCGCAGGATGGGAGCAGCACATGACAGAACGGGGGCGCAGGATGAGAGCAGCACATGACAGGATGGGAGCAGCAAATGACAGAATGGAGGCGCAGGATGGGAGCAGCACATGACAGGATGGGAGCAGCACATGAAAGAACGGGGGTGCAGGATGGGAGCAGCACATGACAGAACGGGGGCGCAGGATGGGAGCAGCACAAGACAGAACGGGGGCGCAGGATGGGAGCAGCACATGACAGGATGGGGATGCAGGATGGAGCAGCACATGACAGAATGGGGGCGCAGGATGGAGCAGCACATGACAGAATGGGGGCGCAGGATGGAGCAGCACATGACAGGATGGGGACGCAGGATGGAGCAGCACATGTCAGGATGGGGATGCAGGATGGAGCAGCACATGACAGGATGGGGGCGCTGGTTGGGAGCAGCTCATGACAGGATGGGGACGCAGGATGGAGCAGCTCATGACAGGATGGGGACGCAGGATGGAGCAGCTCATGACAGGATGGGGACGCAGGATGGAGCAGCACATGACAGGATGGGGATGCAGGATGGAGCAGCACATACCAGGATGGAGACCATATACCAATATAGATGCTAGCCACCCGGGCGTAGAACGGGTTCAATAGCTAGTATATATATATATATATATCAGTAGACACATATATGTATATATATTAATATTTCATCCAGCGCGATATAGCAGAAAGCCGGTAATTCAATTACCGGCTTTTGCTTTCTCCTTCCTAAAACCCGACATGATATGAGACCTGGTTTACATACATTAAACCATCTCATATCCCTATTTTTTGGCATATTCCACACTACTAATGTTAGTAGTGTGTATGTGCAAAATTTGGCCGTTCTAGCTAGTAAATTAAGGGGTTAAATGGCGGAAAAAATTGGCGTGGGCTCCCGCACAATTTTCTCCGCCAGAGTGGTAAAGCCAGTGACTGAGGGCAGATATTAATAGCCTGGAGAGGGTCCATGGTTATTGCCCCCCCCCCCCCCGGCTAAAAACATCTGCCCCCAGCCACCTGTTATGAAAGGCAATTCAGTAACACAATGTACATAGTGATCAGAGCACATACAGTGATCTGACAATAACCCAAAGTAATAGAACGAGCTCTGAGACGTGGAAACTCTGTAGACCGCAATTCCTGATCCTCTCCAAACACAACTAGAGGCAGCTGTGGATTGCGCCCAACGCTCCCCATGCAACTCGGCACAGCCTGAGAAACTAGCTAGCCTGAAGATAGAAAAATAAGCCTACCTTGCCTCAGAGAAATACCCCAAAGGAAAAGGCAGCCCCCCACATATAATGACTGTGAGTAAGATGAAAAGACAAACGTAGGGATGAAATAGATTCAGCAAAGTGAGGCCCGATATTCTAGACAGAATGAGGATAGGAAAGATAACTTTGCGGTCTACACAAAACCCTAAAGAAAACCACGCAAAGGGGGCAAAAAGACCCTCCGTACCGAACTAACGGCACGGAGGTACACCCTTTGCGTCCCAGAGCTTCCAGCAAAACAAATAGACAAGCTGGACAGAAAAAATAGCAACAAATAGCAGAGAAGCACTTAGCTATGCAGAGCAGCAGGCCACAGGAATGATCCAGAGAAACACAAGTCCAACACTGGAACATTGACAGGAAGCATGGATCAAAGCATCAGGTGGAGCTAAGTAGAGAAGCAGCCAACGACCTCACCAGATCACCTGAGGGAGGAAACCCAGAAGCCGCAGTACCACTTTCCTCCACAAACGGAAGCTCCCAGAGAGAATCAGCCGAAGTACCACCCGTGACCACAGGAGTGAACTCTGCCACAGAATTCACAACAGTACCCCCCCCTTGAGGAGGGGTCACCGAACCCTCACCAGAGCCCCCAGGCCGACCAGGATGAGCCACACGAAAGGCACGAACAAGATCGGGGGCATGGACATCAGAGGCAAAAACCCAGGAATTATCTTCCTGAGCATAACCCTTCCATTTAACCAGATACTGGAGTTTCCGTCTAGAAACACGAGAATCCAAAATCTTCTCCACAATATACTCCAATTCCCCCTCCACCAAAACCGGGGCAAGAGGATCAACAGATGGAACCATAGGTGCCACGTATCTCCGCAACAATGACCTATGGAATACGTTATGTATGGAAAAAGAATCTGGAAGGGTCAGACGAAAAGACACAGGATTAAGAACCTCAGAAATCCTATACGGACCAATAAAACGAGGTTTAAACTTAGGAGAGGAAACCTTCATAGGAATATGACGAGAAGATAACCAAACCAGATCCCCAACACGAAGTCAGGGACCCACACGGCGTCTGTGATTAGCGAAAAGTTGAGCCTTCTCCTGGGACAAGGTCAAATTGTCCACTACCTGAGTCCAAATCTGCTGCAACCTGTCCACCACAGTATCCACACCAGGACAATCCGAAGACTCAACCTGTCCTGAAGAGAAACGAGGATGGAACCCAGAATTGCAGAAAAACGGTGAAACCAAGGTAGCCGAGCTGGCCCGATTATTAAGGGCGAACTCAGCCAAAGGCAAAAAGGACACCCAGTCATCCTGATCAGCAGAAACAAAGCATCTCAGATATGTTTCCAAGGTCTGATTGGTTCGTTCGGTCTGGCCATTAGTCTGAGGATGGAAAGCCGAGGAAAAAGACAAGTCAATGCCCATCCTACCACAAAAGGCTCGCCAAAACCTCGAAACAAACTGGGAACCTCTGTCAGAAACAATATTCTCTGGAATGCCATGCAAACGAACCACATGCTGGAAGAACAAAGGCACCAAATCAGAGGAGGAAGGCAATTTAGACAAGGGTACCAGATGGACCATCTTAGAAAAGCGATCACAGACCACCTAAATGACTGACATCTTTTGAGAAACGGGAAGGTCAGAAATAAAATCCATAGAGATATGTGTCCAAGGCCTCTTCGGGACCGGCAAGGGCAAAAGCAACCCACTGGCACGAGAACAGCAGGGCTTAGCCCGAGCACAAATCCCACAGGACTGCACAAAAGTACGCACATCCCGCGACAGAGAGGGCCACCAAAAGGATCTAGCCACTAACTCTCTGGTACCAAAGATTCCAGGATGACCAGCCAACACCGAACAATGAAGTTCAGAGATAACTCTATTCGTCCACCTATCAGGGACAAACAGTTTCTCCGCTGGGCAACGATCAGGTTTATTAGCCTGAAATTTTTGCAGCACCTGCCGCAAATCAGGGGAGATGGCAGACACAATTACTCCTTCCTTGAGGATACCCGCCGGCTCAGATAAACCCGGAGAGTCGGGCACAAAACTCCTAGACAGAGCATCCGCCTTCACATTTTTAGAGCTCGGAAGGTACGAAATCACAAAGTCAAAACGGGCAAAAAACAACGACCAACGAGCTTGTCTAGGATTCAAGCGCTTGGCAGACTCGAGATAAGTCAAGTTCTTATGATCAGTCAATACCACCACGCGATGCTTAGCTCCTTCAAGCCAATGACGCCACTCCTCGAATGCCCACTTCATGGCCAGCAACTCTCGGTTGCCCACATCATAATTTCGCTCAGTAGGCGAAAACTTCCTGGAAAAGAAAGCGCATGGTTTCATCACTGAGCAACCAGAACCTCTCTGTGACAAAACAGCCCCTGCTCCAATCTCAGAAGCATCAACCTCGACCTGGAACGGAAGAGAAACATCTGGTTGACACAACACAGGGGCAGAAGAAAAACGACGCTTCAACTCTTGAAAAGCTTCCACAGCAGCAGAAGACCAATTGACCAAATCAGCACCCTTCTTGGTCAAATCGGTCAATGGTTTGGCAACACTAGAAAAATTGCAGATGAAGCGACGATAAAAATTAGCAAAGCCCAGGAACTTTTGCAAACTTTTCAGAGATGTCGGCTGAGTCCAATCATGGATGGCTTGGACCTTAACCGGATCCATCTCGATAGTAGAAGGGGAAAAGATGAACCCCAAAAATGAAACCTTCTGCACACCAAAGAGACACTTTGATCCCTTCACAAACAAAGAATTAGCACGCAGGACCTGAAAAACCGTTCTGACCTGCTTCACATGAGACTCCCAATCATCCGAGAAGATCAAAATGTCATCCAAGTACACAATCAGGAATTTATCCAGGTACTCACGGAAGATGTCATGCATAAAGGATTGAAACACTGATGGAGCATTGGCAAGTCCGAACGGCATCACTAGATACTCAAAATGACCCTCGGGCGTATTAAATGCAGTTTTCCATTCATCGCCTTGCCTGATTCTCACTAGATTATACGCACCACGAAGATCTATCTTAGTGAACCAACTAGCCCCCTTAATCCGAGCAAACAAATCAGATAACATTGGCAAGGGGTACTGAAATTTAACAGTGATCTTATTAAGAAGGCGGTAATCTATACACGGTCTCAGCGAACCATCCTTCTTGGCTACAAAAAAGAGCCCTGCTCCCAATGGCGACGATGACGGGCGAATATGCCCCTTCTCCAGGGACTCCTTCACATAACTGCGCATAGCGGTGTGCTCAGGCACGGATAAATTAAACAGTCGACCTTTTGAGAATTTACTACCAGGAATCAAATTGATAGCACAATCACAATCCCTATGCGGAGGCAGGGCATCGGACTTGGGCTCATCAAATACATCCCGGTAATCAGACAAGAACTCTGGAACCTCAGAAGGGGTGGATGACGAAATTGGCAGAAATGGAACATCACCATGTACCCCCTGACAACCCCAGCTGGACACCAACATGGAATTCCAATCCAATACTGGATTATGGGCTTGTAGCCATGGCAACCCCAACATGACCACATCATGCAGATTATGCAACACCAGAAAGCGAATAACCTCCTGATGTGCAGGAGCCATGCACATGGTCAGCTGGGTCCAGTATTGAGGCTTATTCTTGGCCAAAGGTGTAGCATCAATTCCTCTCAATGGAATAGGACACTGCAAGGGCTCCAATAAAAATCCACAACGTTTAGCATAATCCAAGTCCATCAAATTCAGGGCAGCACCTGAATCCACAAACGCCATGACAGAATACGACGACAAGGAGCATATCAAGGTAACGGACAGAAGAAATTTTGACTGTACAGTACCAATGGCGGCAGACCTAGCGAACCGCTTAGTGCGCTTAGGACAATCAGAGATAGCATGAGTGGAATCACCACAGTAGAAACACAGCCCATTCAGACGTCTGTGTTCTTGCCGTTCAACTCTGGTCATAGTCCTATTGCACTGCATAGGCTCAGGTTTAATCTCAGGTAATACCGCCAAATGGTACACAGATTTACGCTCACGCAAGCGTCGACCGATCTGAATGGCCAAAGACATAGACTCATTCAAACCAGCGGGCATAGGAAATCCGACCATGACATCCTTAATGGCTTCAGAGAGACCCTTTCTGAAAATGGCTGCAAGTGCAGATTCATTCCATTGAGTGAGCACGGACCATTTTCTAAATTTCTGGCAATATAGCTCTATCTCATCCTGAGCCTGACAAAGAGCCAGCAAATTTTTTTCTGCCTGATCTATTGAATTAGGCTCATCGTACAGCAATCCAAGCGCCAGGAAAAACGCATCGATATCACTCAATGCAGGATCTCCTGACGCAAGAGAAAATGCCCAGTCCTGAGGGTCGCCACGCAAAAAAGAAATGACGATCCTAACCTGTTGTGCTGAGTCACCAGAAGAGCGAGGTTTCAAAGCCAGAAACAGTTTACAATTATTCTTGAAACTCAGAAATTTAGTTCTATCTCCAAAAAACAAATCTGGAATAGGAATTCTCGGTTCTAACAAAGAATTCTGAACCACAAAATTTTGAATATCTTGAACTCTTGCCGTGAGCTGATCTACACATGAAGACAGTCCATTGTAACACCTGTGTCCTGAACCACCCAAATGTCTAGGGGAAAAAAAAGACAAATCACAGTGCAAAGGAAAAAAAATGGTCTCAGAACTTCTTTTTTCCCTCTATTGAGAATCATTAGTACTTTTGGCTTCCTGTAATGTTATGAAAGGCAATTCAGTAACACAATGTACATAGCGATCAGAGCACATACAGTGATCTGACAATAACCCAAAATAATAGAACGAGCTCTGAGACGTGGAAACTCTGTAGACCGCAATTCCTGATCCTCTCCAAACACAACTAGAGGCAGCTGTGGATTGCGCCCAACGCTCCCCATGCAACTCGGCACAGCCTGAGAAACTAGCTAGCCTGAAGATAGAAAAATAAGCCTACCTTGCCTCAGAGAAATACCCCAAAGGAAAAGGCAGCCCCCCACATATAATGACTGTGAGTAAGATGAAAAGACAAACGTAGGGATGAAATAGATTCATCAAAGTGAGGCCCGATATTCTAGACAGAATGAGGATAGGAAAGATAACTTTGCGGTCTACACAAAACCCTAAAGAAAACCACGCAAAGGGGGCAAAAAGACCCTCCGTACCGAACTAACGGCACGGAGGTACACCCTTTGCGTCCCAGAGCTTCCAGCAAAACAAATAGACAAGCTGGACAGAAAAAATAGCAACAAATAGCAGAGAAGCACTTAGCTATGCAGAGCAGCAGGCCACAGGAATGATCCAGAGAAACACAAGTCCAACACTGGAACATTGACAGGAAGCATGGATCAAAGCATCAGGTGGAGCTAAGTAGAGAAGCAGCCAACGACCTCACCAGATCACCTGAGGGAGGAAACCCAGAAGCCGCAGTACCACTTTCCTCCACAAACGGAAGCTCCCAGAGAGAATCAGCCGAAGTACCACCCGTGACCACAGGAGTGAACTCTGCCACAGAATTCACAACAGCCACCCCAGAAAAGGCACATCTGGAAGATGCGCCTATTCTGGCACTTGGCCACTCTCTTCCCATTCCCGTGTAGCAGTGGGATATGGGGTAATGAAGGGTTAATGCCACCTTGCTATTGTAAGGTGACATTAAGCCTAATTAATAATGGACAGGTGTCAATTATGACACCTATCCATTATTAATCCAATACTAGTAAAGGGTTAAAAAAAAAACACACACACATTATTAAAAATTAATTTAATGAAAAAAACACAAAGGTTGTTGTATTAATTTATTCTACTCTCAATCCACTCACTGAAGACCCTCGATCTGTAAATAAAAAAAAAATAATAAACCAAGAATATACATACCTTCCGAGGATCTGTAAGGTCCAACGATGTAAATCCATCTGAAGGGGTTAAAATATTTTGCAGGCAGGAGTTCTGTTAATGCAGCGCTACTCCTGCCTGCAAAACCCCAGCGAATGAAAGCTCCCTGGCTCGAGATCATAAGAGGGCGCCCTCTGCTGGTTGTCCTCATATGAACTCGAGCCAGGGAGCTTTCTAGGAAAGTTCCCACGATCTAGGAACAACCAGCAGAGGGCGCCTCACCGCAAATGAAGCTAAATATAGGTCATTGACCTACTTTACCTTCATTCGCTGGGGTTTTGCAGGCAGGAGTAGCGCTGCATTAACAGAACTCCTGCCTGCAAAATATTTTAACCCCTTCAGATGGATTTACATTGTTGGACCTTACAGATCCTCGGAAGGTATGTATATTCTTGGTTTATTATTTTTTTTTTATTTACAGATCGAGGGTCTTCAGTGAGTGGATTGAGAGTAGAATAAATTAATACAACAACCTTTGTGTTTTTTTCATTAAATTAATTTTTAATAATGTGTGTGTGTGTGTGTTTTTTAACCCTTTACTAGTATTGGATTAATAGTGGATAGGTGTCATAATTGACGCCTCTCCATTATTAATTAGGCTTAATGTCACCTTACAATAGCAAGGTGGCATTAACCCTTCATTACCCCATATCCCACCGCTACACGTAATGTAATAGATAAACCATTATTTCTTATTTTTAGGGACTCTATAGCGATAGGGTCTGTTCCGCAGGACTGGCGCATAGCAAATGTGGTGCCAATATTCAAAAAGGGCTCTAAAAGTGAACCTGGAAATTATAGGCCAGTAAATCTAACCTCTATTGTTGGTAAAATATTTGAAGGGTTTCTGAGGGATGTTATTCTGGATTATCTCAATGAGAATAACTGTTTAACTCCATATCAGCATGGGTTTATGAGAAATCGCTCCTGTCAAACCAATCTAATCAGTTTTTATGAAGAGGTAAGCTATAGGCTGGACCACGGTGAGTCATTGGACGTGGTACTGTGGGGCAAAAAAGTATTTAGTCAGTCAGCAATAGTGCAAGTTCCACCACTTAAAAAGATTAAAAGAGTCTGTAATTTACATCATAGGTAGACCTCAACTATGGGAGACAAACTGAGAAAAAAAAATCCAGAAAATCACATTGTCTGTTTTTTTAACATTTTATTTGCATATTATGGTGGAAAATAAGTATTTGGTCAGAAACAAAATTTCATCTCAATACTTTGTAATATATCCTTTGTTGGCAATGACAGAGGTCAAACGTTTTCTGTAAGTCTTCACAAGGTTGCCACACACTGTTGTTGGTATGTTGGCCCATTCCTCCATGCAGATCTCCTCTAGAGCAGTGATGTTTTTGGCTTTTCGCTTGGCAACACGGACTTTCAACTCCCTCCAAAGGTTTTCTATAGGGTTGAGATCTGGAGACTGGCTAGGCCACTCCAGGACCTTGAAATGCTTCTTACGAAGCCACTCCTTCGTTGCCCTGGCGGTGTGCTTTGGATCATTGTCATGTTGAAAGACCCAGCCACGTTTCATCTTCAATGCCCTTGCTGATGGAAGGAGGTTTGCACTCAAAATCTCACGATACATGGCCCCATTCATTCTTTCATGTACCTGGATCAGTCGTCCTGGCCCCTTTGCAGAGAAACAGCCCCAAAGCATGATGTTTCCACCACCATGCTTTACAGTAGGTATGGTGTTTGATGGATGCAACTCAGTATTCTTTTTCCTCCAAACACGACAAGTTGTGTTTCTACCAAACAGTTCCAGTTTGGTTTCATCAGACCATAGGACATTCTCCCAAAACTCCTCTGGATCATCCAAATGCTCTCTAGCATACTTCAGACGGGCCCGGACATGTACTGGCTTAAGCAGTGGGACACGTCTGGCACTGCAGGATCTGAGTCCATGGTGGCGTAGTGTGTTACTTATGGTAGGCCTTGTTACATTGGTCCCAGCTCTCTGCAGTTCATTCACTAGGTCCCCCCGCGTGGCCCTGGGATTTTTGCTCACCGTTCTTGTGATCATTCTGACCCCACGTGGTGGGATTTTGCGTGGAGCCCCAGATCGAGGGAGATTATCAGTGGTCTTGTATGTTTTCCATTTTCTAATTATTGCTCCCACTGTTGATTTCTTCACTCCAAGCTGGTTGGCTATTGCAGATTCAGTCTTCCCAACCTGGTGCAGGGCTACAATTTTGTTTCTGGTGTCCTTTGACAGCTCTTTGGTCTTCACCATAGTGGAGTTTGGAGTCAGACTGTTTGAGGGTGTGCACAGGTGTCTTTTTATACTGATAACAAGTTTAAACAGGTTCCATTACTACAGGTAATGAGTGGAGGAAAGAGGAGACTCTTAAAGAAGAAGTTACAGGTCTGTGAAAGCCAGAAATCTTGATTGTTTGTTTCTGACCAAATACTTATTTTCCACCATAATATGCAAATAAAATGTTAAAAAAACAGACAATGAGATTTTCTGGATTTTTTTTTCTCAGTTTGTCTCCCATAGTTGAGGTCTACCTATGATGTAAATTACAGACGCCTCTCATCTTTTTAAGTGGTGGAACTTGCACTATTGCTGACTGACTAAATACTTTTTTGCCCCACTGTATATCTCGATTTTTCCAAAGCGTTTGATACCGTGCCGCACAAGAGGTTGGTACACAAAATGAGAATGCTTGGTCTGAGGGAAAATGTGTGTAAATGAGTTAGTAACTGGCTTAGTGATAGAAAGCAGAGGGTGGTTATAAATGGTATAGTCTCTAACTGGGTCGCTGTGACCAGTGGGGTACCGCAGGGGTCGGTATTGGGACCTGTTCTCTTCAACATATTCATTAATGATCTGGTAGAAGGCTTACACAGTAAAATATCGATATTTGCAGATGATACAAAACTATGTAAAGCAGTTAATACAAGAGAAGATAGTATTCTGCTACAGATGGATCTGGATAAGTTGGAAACTTGGGCTGAAAGGTGGCAGATGAGGTTTAACAATGATAAATGTAAGGTTATACACATGGGAAGAAGGAATCAATATCACCATTACACACTGAATAGGAAACCACTGGGTAAATCTGACAGGGAGAAGGACTTGGGGATCCTAGTTAATGATAAACTTACCTGGAGCAGCCAGTGCCAGGCAGCAGCTGCCAAGGCAAACAGGATCATGGGGTGCATTAAAAGAGGTCTGGATACACATGATGAGAGCATTATACTGCCTCTGTACAAATCCCTAGTTAGACCGCACATGGAGTACTGTGTCCAGTTTTGGGCACCGGTGCTCAGAAGGATATAATGGAACTAGAGAGAGTACAAAGGAGGGCAACAAAATTAATAAAGGGGATGGGAGAACTACAATACCCAGATAGATTAGCGAAATTAGGATTATTTAGTCTAGAAAAAAGATGACTGAGGGGCGATCTAATAACCATGTATAAGTATATAAGGGGACAATACAAATATCTCGCTGAGGATCTGTTTATACCAAGGAAGGTGACGGGCACAAGGGGGCATTCTTTGCGTCTGGAGGAGAGAAGGTTTTTCCACCAACATAGAAGAGGATTCTTTACTGTTAGGGCAGTGAGAATCGAATCTGGAATTGCTTGCCTGAGGAGGTGGTGATGGCGAACTCAGTCGAGGGGTTCAAGAGAGGCCTGGATGTCTTCCTGGAGCAGAACAATATTGTATCATACAATTATTAGGTTCTGTAGAAGGACGTAGATCTGGGGATTTATTATGATGGAATATAGGCTGAACTGGATGGACAAATGTCTTTTTTCGGCCTTACTAACTATGTTACTATGTTACTATGTTACACGGGAATGGGAAGAGAGTGGCCAAGTGCCAGAATAGGCGCATCTTCCAGATGTGCCTTTTCTGGGGTGGCTGGGGGCAGTTGTTTTTAGCCAGGGGGGGGGCCAATAACCATGGACCCTCTCCAGGCTATTAATATCTGCCCTCAGTCACTGGCTTTACTACTCTGGCGGAGAAAATTGTGCGGGAGCCCACGCCAGTTTTTTCCGCCATTTAACCCCTTAATTTACTAGCTAGAACGGCCAAATTTTGCATATACACACTACTAACATTAGTAGTGTGGAATATGCCAAAAAAATGGTGATATGAGATGGTTTACTGTATGTAAACCAGGTCTCATATCATGTCGGGTTTTAGGAAGGAGAAAGCAAAAGCCGGTAATTGAATTACCGTCTTTCTGCTATATCGCGCTGGATGAAATATTAATATATATACATATATGTGTCTACTGACATATATATATATATATATATATATATATAGACAGTATATATGTTTTTGTTTTTTGTTTTTTACACATGGATCCCTTGTATAGCCGTATGTCGGTTTTGCAAGCCTGCAATAAAAACACGCATTACGGCCGCCATACGAATTACATACGGAGGATGCCATGCACAAAAAACGGTGACACACCCTGCCTACGGAGGAGCTACGGACCACTATTTTCGGGACTTTTCAGCGTATTACGGCCGTAATATACGGACCGTATTTTCATATGCTGTGTGTGACGCCGGCCTTAAAGTTGATCTTTGTCGAGAAAAATGTCATCTGTCTTCTCTTGGCCATGGTCACATTTCCGAAAACTCTCACCTTTGTCAAATGTAACGCTCAGTAGTTTTTCTTCTCGCTGCTCAAAGCATTGAGAAATGGCAATAATCCAGGACACCATGCATTCTGGACCCCTTGGTGGATCACGCTTTTTCATATATATCATTAGAGCCAATCATTTTGTATCTTTGGATTTATTGTTTCCAAACTGCTTTATTCCTCCTGAAGAAGTATTAGGCCGTGGTCACACTAGCGAGTTTTATGGACGTATGAGAGGCGCAAAAACTACGCATTGCACACGGACCAATGATTTTCTATGGGGCAGCTCCTATCTGCCGTATTTTACGCATCCGTATTATACGGCATTGTACGGGCGTAGAAAATCACAGCATGCTATGTTTGTCAGCATATTGCGCAAAAAATACGCCAATGCAAGTCTATGGGAGCTCGCAAAATACGGAACGCACACGGACCATGTGTGTGACTTGCCAGAAATACACTAGACTTTTGTCAGGTGACAGGAAATGTGCCAAGGCCTCAATCAGGAAGCTGAGACATGCTAATTAGCTGAAAAAGTGAAAAAGCCAGACAGACATCCCGGAAGTCTGCCGCACGCCTCCATGGAGTCTGAAGGAGCATGGCTACTATAATAAATGTGGACATGCTTATCATCCTGGTGCAGGTAAGGCCCGAAATTTGGGACCGAAGGGACGCAAACTACGGGCAAGAAAAGAGGCTGCATGGAGGAGCGTATGTGGGTCCCTATTCCCAAATTATGATCAGCGGCCACGTGAGGTCCAGAGGCAAATAAGTAAGTACACTCATGTTTCTACATTAATTTTTATGTGAAACTGCATTACCTAAGTGATTTTAATCACATTTAAATATGTTGTTTATTATTCTACTTATTTATTTATATAGCACCATTAATTCCATGGTGCTGGCCATGAGTAACGGGTTACATATCGGGTTATTATAGATGTCCCTTACAGTAAACAACTGAAAAATGTCATACTGGTATAGAGGGCAGAGGACTCTGTCCTTCTGGCCTTACATTCTCTGATGATCCCCTTGATGTTAGTTTTTCAAAGTTTAAATTACACAAATGCAGCTTCCTAGGCCACACTACAATCTGTGTAAGCAATTACACCTTGTGTTAACACTGTGCACAATGGCCTAATACATTATTTTACTCTTTTTCCTTGCAGTGGAAGATGTTATGACTAGGGTTGAGCGAAACGGGTCGGCCATTTTCAGAAGTCGCCGACCTTTGGCAAAGTCGGGTTTCATGAAACCCGACCCGATCCCTGTGTGGGGTCGGCCATGAGGTCGGCGATCTTCGCGCAAAAGTCGCGTTTCATTCCGATACTGCAAGTATCGGATATCGGCCAATATTTGCGGTATCCATATTTATGTGTAAAATAAAGAATAAAAATTAAAGATAGGGATATACTCACCCTCGGACGCGCCCTGGTACTAACCGCTGTAACCGGCAGCTTCCATTCCTAAGAATGAGCGCGTGAAGGACCTTCGATGACGTCGCGGCTTGTGATTGGTCACGTGAGCGGTCACATGAGCGGTCACGCGACCAATCACAAGCCGCGACGTCATCGAAGGTCCTTCACGTGCTCATTCTTAGGAAGGAAGGCTGCCGGTTAGTACCAGGGCGCGTCTGAGGGTGAGTATATCCCTATTTTTTATTTTTATTCTTTATTTTACACATAAATATGGATCCCAGGGCCTGAAGGAGAGTTTCCTCTCCTTCAGACCCTGGGAACCATTAGTATCCCATTGCACTGCATTGGGTTTCGTGTTTCGGGCCGACCCCGACCCCGACTTTTTAATAGGATCGGCCGATTTCACTCGACCCGACTTTTGAGAAAGTTGGGTTTCATGAAACCCGACCCGACCCTAAAAAAACAAAAGTCGCTCAACCCTAGTTATGACAAGATGGCGGAGCATAAGAGATCAGTATATTAGGGAAAGGCAGCAGTGGGCTAGGAGTGGGGCGGCAGCTCCGGCAAAAAAATATATACATATATTATGACAGACTGTCGTTTTTGGATCCCAGTATGGATCTCAGACCGTAAGTACACACTTCACAACACATTACACATATGTTTTCAATGGTCAGACATTAATTTTTTTTTTCATTTGCCATACTTTCAGAACACAGTCCAACCTCACTGAGAGGGAGACAGGATCAGACTCTGAGGTTGTGATTGATCCAGTTGGGGAAGGAGAAGAGGTGACTGGCACATAGTAACATACATAGTTAGTAAGGCCGAAAAAAGACATTTGTCCATCCAGTTCAGCCTATATTCCATCATAATAAATCCCCAGATCTACGTCCTTCTACAGAACCTAATAATTGTATGATACAATATTGTTCTGCTCCAGGAAGACATCCAGGCCTCTCTTGAACCCCTCGACTGAGTTCGCCATCACCACCTCCTCAGGCAAGCAATTCCAGATTCTCACTGCCCTAACAGTAAAGAATCCTCTTCTATGTTGGTGGAAAAACCTTCTCTCCTCCAGACGCAAAGAATGCCCCCTTGTGCCCGTCACCTTCCTTGGTATAAACAGATCCTCAGCGAGATATTTGTATTGTCCCCTTATATACTTATACATGGTTATTAGATCGCCCCTCAGTCGTCTTTTTTCTAGACTAAATAATCCTAATTTCGCTAATCTATCTGGGTATTGTAGTTCTCCCATCCCCTTTATTAATTTTGTTGCCCTCCTTTGTACTCTCTCTAGTTCCATTATATCCTTCCTGAGCACCGGTGCCCAAAACTGGACACAGTACTCCATGTGCGGTCTAACTAGGGATTTGTACAGAGGCAGTATAATGCTCTCATCATGTGTATCCAGACCTCTTTTAATGCACCCCATGATCCTGTTTGCCTTGGCAGCTGCTGCCTGGCACTGGCTGCTCCAGGTAAGTTTATCATTAACTAGGATCCCCAAGTCCTTCTCCCTGTCAGATTTACCCAGTGGTTTCCCGTTCAGTGTGTAATGGTGATATTGATTCCTTCTTCCCATGTGTATAACCTTACATTTATCATTGTTAAACCTCATCTGCCACCTTTCAGCCCAAGTTTCCAACTTATCCAGATCCATCTGTAGCAGAATACTATCTTCTCTTGTATTAACTGCTTTACATAGTTTTGTATCATCTGCAAATATCGATATTTTACTGTGTAAACCTTCTACCAGATCATTAATGAATATGTTGAAGAGAACAGGTCCCAATACTGACCCCTGCGGTACCCCACTGGTCACAGCGACCCAGTTAGAGACTATACCATTTATAACCACCCTCTGCTTTCTATAACTAAGAATATTCTTAGTTATACATCTTCTGCTCCTTCAAGGTCCATCCCTCCAGGATCCACTTCATCTGGCCATCAAGCTCCAACAAGCATCTGCCCAAGATGAGGCCCAACCACCCACAGCAGCAGCAGGACAAGGAAGCCAGGATGATTCTGGAAACAGCAGCAGCCCTACTGTGCCACTGGAGACCTCCCCACAGGCTGTTGTCATTTCAAGGTGCGGCTGCCGAAGGAGAGATCTCCAAGAAAGTCGGAGAAATGTGGATGCTGGGGTCCTTAACTATCTTGCAAGGGCTACTCAGGATGAGGGGGAGGAGTCATTTGCGAGGAGCCTGGCCCAGTACCTACGTCCCCTACCCCGTGAGGTGAGGCTACGTGTGAGAGGGTGTCTTCAAATCCTTATTGATGCTTGCACCGCCCAAATGACCCATATTTGTTGTTTGAGTTTATTGAGAGGTGGCAGCTCTCATCACATAACATCCTGCGGCTGCCAAGATCTCAACAGATGCATGCTCAACAGGGATTTGAAGCACCTCCTCCACGTGTGCCTACACCTCAACCCCTTCCCACCCAAAACCCACCAAGGCAACCTCAGTACCATATGCCAGCCTACCATCAACCTTCCCAATATGGCCACTTGTCCAGACCCAGTAGTGGAGGCTGGTCCCAACCTGGGTTTGGACAACATGGCCATATTGGGGGTGGCTATGAGTCAAGGCCATATTTCCAACAACATGAGGGCCAGAGTCAAATCCCTTATGGGCAATACCCAACTGGCCAATATGATCAAGGTCTGTATTTTGATCTACCACACACAGCATCCACACAGGGTGAAGGACAATTGGCCCAACAAAGGCCACCTGAGCAGGACCCTGAGCGTCCGCCATCACCTCCACCAACGTACAGAAATCTGTAACAAATCTTTTATTGTGTTTGGCTTTTTTTTCGCATAACCATGTTTTTGTTTTCGTTATGCTGTAATAGCACTTTGTTATGTTGTTCATAAAAACAAAAAAATCCCCAAAAAATTGGGATACAAAGCCATATGAAAAAAATATGGTTTTACGTTAACAACAAAAGGCTTTTGCTATAATTAAAATATATAGTCAAAAGCCAATTGACGTTTGTGGGACAATCATTCTTACATCACACACATATGCTCTGTTCATAACCATCTGGTAATTAAGTAAATACAACACACAGAGTTCAGTATTTAAAGAAAAATGATTTAGTTAGCAGATAATATACTGTAGTTATAAAGTAAGAAATCACAATTGAGAAACAGCATAATCTTGCCAGGGAGTAGCACCCTGAGGAGAAACAAAATAATTGGAGAAAATATCTCTCACTTTTAGGCCAGAAAGGGGACTGCGCAGAGGAGGGCCATGTGGTGTAGGCCTACTCACATTGGGCAACATTTCTTCACCAATAGCAGCTGAGGAGCAATCATGAAGTCTAGTAAAATTGTGCAAAACACATGCTTCAATTACTTCATTAATAGTAGCCTCACTCAGCTGAATGGCAGACTGGAGGAGACGCCATTTGGCACACAGAATCCCAAAGGCACACTCCACCAGTCTACGCGCCCTGGAGAGCCTCAAATTAAATACATGCCGCCGGTGGTCCAGGTTGCGCCTAGGATAAGGCCTCATGACATTGCTTGTCAATTGGAAGGCCTCATCTCTCACAAGAACATATGGCACTGCTTCAGCATTGGAGCCTGGGAGTTGTCGTAGCGGTGGGAGGTCTAACTGGTTTTCACGTAGCCACTGACCCATAATGGACGAATTGAACACCCTTGAGTCTCCTGTTCACCCATAGGCCCCAATGTCTACAATTATAAACCTGTAGTTACTGTCAACTACAGCTAACAGAACTACAGAGAAAAACTGCTTATAATTGTAGAATTGGGAGTCAGAGTTCAGCGGCTTACGCACCCTGATATGTTTCCCATCCAGGGCTCCAATGCAGTGTGGGAAGTCACAAGTGTCACTGAAGCCACAGGCTATTTTGAGCCAATCATCCAGTTTTGGCTCAGGCATGTAAAGTTCATGGAGTTTAGCCCATATTTCACTACATGTTGAGCGCACATTGCCAGAAATCGTGGAGCGACCAATGAGAAACTCCAGGTGTACGAGTTAGTCCCGCATAAGACAATCCAGCTGACAGGAAGCTGAAAGGACAGAAAAAATAATATTAGGTAGGTAACAATAGTTTACACAAAACATCAAAAAGCACAAGTATGTTGTAGTTTCGAAAACACAGGAGTATCAATGAAATTAATCTAAATTTACCTAGGGTACATAAGTAGAACATTACAAATGCACCCACAATCTTCTTCTCCTTCGCGGATCAACAATCACAGGGTATGGCTGCCCAAACCGACGCGACAAGACCCAGTTAAATAACACCCACTGAGTTGGGGTGAAGTGCAGTAGGTCAGACATGGTGCAAACGTTACCACAACACACCAACAGATGCACAACCACAAAATGGCCTTGTGGGAGGGTGCCACCTGTTGTAGAGGCCTTAAATAGGGCTGCTGATGCTGATTTAAATTAATTTCAGCCTACAAAACCATTAAATGTCCATTTTGTCAGGTTGCGTGGAAAAAACGCAGTACGGATGTCATACGGATTACATACACAACATTACATGCGCAAAATACGCGGCCACACCTTGCCAACGGATTACATACGGGACACTATTTCTGGATTATTTCTGCGTATTACGGCCGTAAAAAACAGACCGTATTTTCATACGCCTAGTGTGACGCTGGCCTTAGACATCAATAACCAACATTGGGAGCGATCCCCTATGTGACAAGATATAATAATAAACCAGCTGGATATAGTGATATTCATTAATTTATGTATATTAAACTACATGCATAAGAGAAAGAAGGGCAAAAGACAAAGAAAAAAGAGGATATAGATGTAAAAAACACATCTTTCTAAAGATCCCTATCTTGTTCAATATAAACTGTCCCTGTCGAGTGTTTGATGTGCTGATCTATTTTCTGCGCCTAGTTCTTACTATAAATATAATATAAAAAAAGTATTGACTTTATTAGTTGTTTTTGCTTAATTTTTGCTTTTTAATTTATACAAATTTCCACCAACATTCTCTCTGTAGTTACTTGTTAATACAGTTTGCAGTGTTAAAAAATTTGTCCTGTTATAAAATCTGACTGTACTCGGAAGATGGAGAGAACACACTATAAAACCAGGGCTCCATCTAGTGGTAAAAAGTTTTAATTTCACCCTTCACTGCGCCCCCTGGTGTTTGGATATCAAAATTTATTTTGAAAACATTTCTTTTTTTCCGATAATATGTACAGTTGTGTTCAAGGCCAGGGCAAGTCATTTTGGTGCCCTAATATCAAGATAAGCGTGTGCACAGCTCGGTATAACGGTGCCAGGGTAGGCTCCCAAACCTTAGTGATATATATAACAAAACCTGGCACTGAACTTTTACTTATGCAAGTGGTTTTAATTTTTTTTTTTTTTTATGTGTCTCCATGTTGTACGTATGCACTTTGCACCTTTGTTAGCACTATATGTTTGCACTTTTTTTAAAGATATATAATAAAAGTTATTTTTTATTTAATATAAGAACCCGCTTTTTCAGTATATCCTATTTTTGGTTCTTCTTGTATACTTGAGCCTAGCTTATTTCTGGTTTTAATTCCAAAAGGTAAGGCAGTAACAGCAATTGCTGTTATTAACTAAGGCTATATTCACTTTGCGCTATTAAATCGCCACAAAAGCTATGGCCAAACTAGTCTAGGTATTGTGGTCTTAAAGGGAACCTGTCACCAGGAATAAAGCTGTTAGCCTGCATATATGTGGTTAATCAGCAGGTTAACAACGTTATGATGTTGTCTGGCTCCTGCATGCAGCCAAATGCAGTGGGGACAAAATGATCTTTATTCTCCCCGCCAGCATAAAACCTCATATTTTTTTCACATTTATAGATAATTCATAATTTTAACGACATCACGAAGTTGTACATGTCCATACATAATGGAAGGGAAGAATTTCCAGACCTAAGATATGTATTTTGTCCTGGGGAAAATGCATCACCATGACCAAGCGCCCAGTGATTGGATTAAGGTGCCTGTTGTTTCTAACAGCAGGGCGCTGGGACTCCTCGCCATGGGAAGGTAGCGCCACCTCCCCCTTGCAATTATGATCTCTGTGATAGGCTGTTCAATTTCAGTGTTTCAAGCAATGAAAATGCCTGAAACATTGAGGTCCAGCTACGATCGGTGCTATTACAGCAGTTATCATAGGCTGGTGCTAGGAGACAACAGCGTCAACAGCCCCAGCGATGATCTGAGCGATCAGGCGATGACGTCCGATTGCACCAATCAATGAGCAGAGAAGTGGTGTGAATTCACAGCGAGCGCTCTGCACGTCCTCATTCCAGCTTGGGGATGTTGCAGAGCAGACACTGTGTTTTTCTGTTGTGCATCTGCTGGGCCTTGTGGGGTGACAGACTTTTTCGAACCTGTGCCAACAATACTTCTTACTTCTGCTGTTCCTGCTGGAAGATGTTCCTGACCTCTTCCTGTTGTCCCTGCTTTTCCTAATCTACCCCAACCCCCCATTTCTCCTCTTTCCTTAACCCCTTCCCCAGAACCCCTTCTGCCGCCAAGCTCTCATCAGTACTTATATGTCTATCAGTACTTGGTGGTTAATTTTTATGCAATTTTTTCATTCGTTCTGCAGTCGACAGATGCTGGTGAGTGACGCACATCACTGATCGGCACTCGTGCTCGCTCATGGCAAGGACTATTTTTTTCTGTCCTTTTCTCCACCCCTCCGTTGCGCCACCTCTGTGTGTGAGTTCTTCAGCCACTGATAAGTGATGCACATCACTGATCAGCGTCTGTGCTCGCTTTTGGCCAGGACTTTTTTTTCCTCCTGTCCATTTTTTCCCCCCTTTTACACCACATTCGTGCATGCATCTGCAGCGCCCCAGAGATCTGGTTGTTGCAGTATGACACTCTGCCACTAAGGGGAGTGATGGTACGTCTGATGGCACTGAAGGAATTCTACTGACCAGGTATCACCAGCACACATTACACTTCACACTCCGGCCACTAGGGGGAGAAAAAGGCTTTATTTATTGGGCCACTCCTCACACTGGTAAAACTAGGGGTTGGATAGGAAGTTAGTCAGAAGCTGACTGGGTTGGATTCAGGCAACATCCCGTGGCAGGGGGTGTTGCAGGGAGAAGACACAGGGGGGTCCCTGTCAGGCGTGGGAACCTGGCAGGTGCCTAGCGAACAGAGCAGAACGTTATGGAACCGCGCCTGCACACCCCGCGGCGGTATCCTAAGAAAGTGACACAAAGGGAATGATATTGTGGAACAGTGAGAAACGAGATCAAGCACAAAGGAGAACCAGTAGGAGTCGTGCTGTGAGACCGAGGCAACATCCTACTGAGGTGCGTAGCCGGTGGCCGGAACACCGCGGGAGTAACTGACTCTAGGCCTTACTTCGAACTCCGCAGGACAGTTAATTATAGGTTGGCTGTCTACCTTAAATTTCCTATGAAGACATAGGGGGCAACGCGTGGAGAGGGGCGTCTCTAGGGTCCCGGAAGAGCTCCGAGTCTTCCCGTCATACGGGTGCTTCATAGCCATAACATACCTGGGGGACGAGAAACTAGTAACATCTGGAACAAGCCAGGGAGAATTAGAAAGAACGAACGAACGAGAACAGCAGTTGTGAGGACTATTCCGAATGCTCAGCAGGGTAGCACTACAACACACAGGCGCTAGTGGTAGGCACTGATTTCCACCTGCAAAGGGAACTCTGGATGTGCCATCGGACCGGCCGGTCTCAGATAGCCCTGTTAAGCGTGCTCTGGATTGAGGATCCTGAAGTCTTCAGTAAAGAGGTAAAGAGACTGCAACCTTGTGTCCTCGTTATTGACTGCACCTCACACCATCACCATCCACCTTACTGGGAAGCCCTGGGGACCTACTTCACCTGTGGGGAGGTATACCATCTAGCTGCCATTCCATCACCCCAGCGGACCCCACAGCAGCGAACACCACAGGTGGCATCGCGAATCCCTGATAGACTGTACCACCTTTATTGGACGCCCCTTAGCAGGGTCGCGGACCAGGTCTAGCCACCGTGACAGCCTCAGAACCGAACCAGAGAGGCCCGGTACCGAGAACTCGTGGCCCTATGTCTGGGGGCGCTCCAACTTGGCGTCACGAACAGGATCGTACTTAAGCCTGAGAAGCAGGTCATGTGTGCCTTGGAACTGTGATTGAATTGTGTTTGAACTGTGATTTATTGCAAAGACTGTGCATTGCTATCTGCCGCAAGATTCCTGCCAAAACTGCCGTCATTGCAGCGCCACGAGGAGCGCAGGAGAAGAAGAAGGGCGTGGAAGTGGGCGTGAAAGAACTGAAGAGCGCGAACAACAATGGCCGCCCAGTCTAAATATTTCTGTACCTTGAGGATGTGTCCGTCAGCAGCCAAGATCCGCCTCCTGATCCTCAATGGAGGGCGGAGACAAAGGAAGCGAAACCGCCCACGAAGGAGAGAGCCGGAAAAGGACAAGGACGGAGAAGAAGTGAGCCACGTGGGAGACGCCATGGCCAGCCGCCCGGGATCAAGGCGTGGGGTTGGAGCAGAGGACTCCCCCAGCTGCCCAGAGAGATACCGCGGCCAGGCGACACCTGTTGGCCCTGACTTTCTGCAGGCCGGAGTGGACGAGCTCAGCGATCAGCTCCGGAGGACGCAGCTGAGCACTGAGGCCGGGTGGAAGGAGATCGTCACCGGGGGCCTCACCAGACGTCTGTCGGCAGCCTCGTCTGGTCCGGAGCAAGAAAGAAGTTCCAGCGCTCCGAAGCCAGAAAGCAAGGCCCTGCCGGAAAGCGAGATACTGCAAACAGAGATGACAACGCCACAGCGCAAGGCCCCGCAGTCAGCGTTCCAGATCCCAGCGGAGACGGAGCAGGCCGGCACTGGAGGGACCGCATCTGAAGCAGGTATGAAGAGTGACCCTGCCCCAGTGACAGAAGACATACTGCTAGGCCCCGTAGCAGCGCCACCTGCTGCCCTGACTAAGACTAACTCTGAACTGACGAGTAGAGTTGAGCGACCTTGACCTTTTTAGAGTCGAGCCGGGTTTTGCGAAACCCGACTATGTCCAAAGTCGGGTCGAGTGAAATCGGCCGATTATGACGTAAAGTCGGGATCGACCGAAACACGAAACCCAATGCAAGTCAATGGGGCAGCATAGTCGGCAGTGAGTGGGGGCCAGGAAAACACCTAGAGTGGCCATTTTAATGTCAAAACCATCCATTCTTCTTAATGAAGCTTGTCAAGCGTAATTTACCTTATAATAATTGGAAGGCATTTGAAATTGGGGGTCATTTGGCTAAAGTTGTGGGGGGTAGGGCTGGTTCAAGTAATTAGTGGGCCCAGGAAATCTGGACCACGTCACGGCAGTGGAGCAGGGAGAGGTAAGTATTTCAACTTTGCAAGTGCTGTGAACCTGAGCAAGCAGGGGGGGCCCACTCGTTGGCATTGGCACTGGCACAGGGCCCCTCAAAGTACAGCGGTGTGTTTGCACGGCGGGGGCGCCTCCCACCGGCAGCAACACTTTTGCGTACTATGAGAGGCCCTGTGCCAGTGACGTCGCCAACTAGTATTCCTCCCCCCACCTGATGAAGGAACCTGCACTTTCATCTGCACCTTCCTCTTTGTCCCCGTGTAAGGTGGTATGGTATGCGGGAAGAGCAACCTGACTTTCAGCAGGGTCACAATGTTGTTGTGTAGCGTGCACGGGGAATGTTGCGTTATGGGTCAATGTACCAGCAGACTCATCTATCACTGGCTGGGCAATGGGCACGATGAAGTGGAAACACAGATATAGGCCCAAAGAAGAAAGTGGGCTAAATGCAGTTCAAAATTGGTAACACAGGAATAACCAGGGGGCATTGCAGTGGAGGACAACTGGAATGAGAGGCTGACACAGAGAGTAGGGCCAAATCAGTAAGTAGTCGAAATGCAGTTCAAAATTGGCAACCGTAGTAAACAGGCGGCACAGCTTTGTTCAGTGGAGGAGAACAGCAAGGAGTGGCAGACACCGATTGTAGGCCCCAAACCAACTAGTACGCCAAATGCAGTTGTTCCATTTAACCACAATTTAATGAGAGCCTGAAGATAGAAGCTCAGGAAAGGCAACCTGGGGAACACCTTGGAGTGTAACACACCATCTCTCTCCACCCCATACCCATTTTGTATGGCCTAATGCAGTGTACTTTTCTACAACTACTAAACGAGAGTCGGAAGACCGAAGCAATGGCAAGGAAACCTGGGGAACACCTTAGAGTGTAACACACCCTCTCTCTACACCCCATACCCAATTTGAAGGCCTAATGCAGTGTAGTTTCCAAGAACTACTAAACGAGAGCCGGAAGATCGAAGCTCAGGAAAGGCAACCTGGGGAACACCTTGGAGTGTAACACACCCTCTCGCTACACCCCATACCCAATTTGAAGGCCTAATGCAGCGTAGTTTCCAACAACTACTAAACGAGAGCCGGAAGATCGAAGCTCAGGAAAGGCAACCTGGGGAACACCTTGGAGTGTAACAAACCCTCTCTCTACACCCCATACCCAATTTGTAGGCCTAATGCAGCGTAGTTTCCGACAACTACTAAACGAGAGCATGAAGATCGAAGCTCAGGAAAGGCAACCTGGGGAACACCTTGGAGTGTAACACACCCTCTCTCTACACCCCATACCCAATTTGTAGGCCTAATGCAGCGTAGTTTCCGACAACTACTAAACGAGAGCCGGAATATCGAAGCTCAGGAAAGGCAACCTGGGGAACACCTTGGAGTGTAACACACCCTCTCTCTACGCCCCATACCCAATTTGTAGGCCTAATGCAGCGTAGTTTCCGACAACTACTAAACGAGAGCCGGAATATCGAAGCTCAGGAAAGGCAACCTGGGGAACACCTTGGAGTGTAACACACCCTCTCTCTACACCCCATACCCAATTTGAAGGCCTAATGCAGTGTAGTTTCCAAGAACTACTAAACGAGAGCCGGAAGATCGAAGCTCAGGAAAGGCAACCTGGGGAACACCTTGGAGTGTAACACACCCTCTCGCTACACCCCATACCCAATTTGAAGGCCTAATGCAGCGTAGTTTCCAACAACTACTAAACGAGAGCCGGAAGATCGAAGCTCAGGAAAGGCAACCTGGGGAACACCTTGGAGTGGAACACACCATCTCTCTACACCCCATACCCAATTTGAAGGCCTAATGCAGAGTAGTTTCCAAGAACTACTAAACGAGAGCCGGAAGATCGAAGCTCAGGAAAGGCAACCTGGGGAACACCTTGGAGTGTAACACAACGTCTCTCTACACGACGGAAGGGCTGATTCTTAGGAAGGAAGGCTGTTGGAAATAAGCATTGCGCGTCCGAGGGTGATTATATTCTTATTAGGTATATACTCACCCTCGGACGCGCCCTGCTTCTTTATTTGGAATGAATGTTTATTTGCAATGTGGTGTTGACTTTCTCTATTATTTTGGTAATTAATGATTTTATTATTTTCATTATTTTGCATCTTCTCGGCAATAATATAAAGAAGACGCGACAGGACAACACTCGGTGGATGCCATATGTGTGTTTTCAATTTAAAAAAACTTTCAGTTAACTACTTGCAGGAGAAAGTAATTGTAGCTGGTGGCCATTTTTAGTACTGTACCAGATTAGAGTTGTGTGTTTGTTTTTAATGTTAAAATGTCTGCATTTGATATCTCACCAGTATTTTCTTTTTTATAAGCAAAATACTTATTTTTATATTTTCTGATGTTGGTTCCAGGGGTACACGGCCAGCAGTGCCCTGGTCAGTGTAGTAGTAGTTGAAAGAATGGACCGCAGACAGGCATCGAAGGCCTAAAATAATAACACATGGCTGTAGGCAATTTTAAATTGGTTCCAGGGGTACACGGACAGCAGTGGTGTGGTCAGTGGAGGCCTAGTGGAAGGAGTGACCGCAGACAGGCATCGAAGGCCTAAAATAATAACACATGGCTGTAGGCAATTTTAAATTGGTTCCAGGGGTACACGGGCAGCAGTGACCTGGTCAGTGTAGTAGTAGTTGAAAGAATGGACCGCAGACAGGCATCGAAGGCCTAAAATAAAAAAATTGGGCTGGCTGTAGGCAATTTTAAATTGGTTCCAGGGGTACACGGGCAGCAGTGGTGTGGTCAGTGGAGGCCTAGTGGAAGGAGTGACCGCAGACAGGCATCGAAGGCCTAAAATAATAACACATGGCTGTAGGCAATTTTAAATTGGTTCCAGGGGTACACGGGCAGCAGTGACCTGGTCAGTGTAGTAGTAGTTGAAAAAATGGACCGCAGACAGGCATCGAATGCCTAAAATAATAACACATGGCTGTAGGCAATTTTAAATTGGTTACAGGGGTACACGGACAGCAGTGACCTGGTCAGTGTAGTAGTAGTTGAAAGAATGGACCGCAGACAGGCATCGAAGGCCTAAAATAAAAAAATTGGGCTGGCTGTAGGCAATTTTAAATTGGTTCCAGGGGTACACGGACAGCAGTGGTGTGGTCAGTGGAGGCCTAGTGGAAGGAGTGACCGCAGACAGGCATCGAAGGCCTAAAATAATAACACATGGCTGTAGGCAATTTTAAATTGGTTCCAGGGGTACACGGACAGCAGTGACCTGGTCAGTGTAGTAGTAGTTGAAAGAATGGACCGCAGACAGGCATCGAAGGCCTAAAATAAAAAAATTGGGCTGGCTGTAGGCAATTTTAAATTGGTTCCAGGGGTACACGGGCAGCAGTGACCTGGTCAGTGTAGTAGTAGTTGAAAGAATGGACCGCAGACAGGCTTAGAAGGCCTAACATAACAAACTTGGGCTGGCTGTAGGCACTTTTAAATTGGTTCCAGGGGTACACGGGCAGCAGTGGTCTGGTCAGTGGAAGTCTAGTGGAAGGAGTGACCGCAGACAGGCTTCCAAGGCCTAACATAACAAACTTGGGCTGGCTGTAGGCACTTTTAAATTGGTTCCAGGGGTACACGGGCAGCAGTGGTCTGGTCAGTGGAAGTCTAGTGGAAGGAGTGACCGCAGACAGGCTTCCAAGGCCTAACATAACAAACTTGGGCTGGCTGTAGGCACTTTTAAATTGGTTCCAGGGGTACACGGGCAGCAGTGGTCTGGTCAGTGGAAGTCTAGTGGAAGGAGTGACCGCAGACAGGCTTCCAAGGCCTAACATAACAAACTTGGGCTGGCTGTAGGCACTTTTAAATTGGTTCCAGGGGTACACGGGCAGCAGTGGTCTGGTCAGTGGAAGTCTAGTGGAAGGAGTGACCGCAGACAGGCTTCCAAGGCCTAACATAACAAACTTGGGCTGGCTGTAGGCACTTTTAAATTGGTTCCAGGGGTACACGGGCAGCAGTGGTCTGGTCAGTGGAAGTCTAGTGGAAGGAGTGACCGCAGACAGGCTTCGAAGGCCTAACATAACAAAATTGGGCTGGCTGTAGGCACTTTAAATTGGTTCCAGGGGTACATGGGCAGCAGTGTATGGTCAGTGGAAGTCTAGTGGAAGGAGTGACGGCAGACAGTCTTCGAAGGCCTAACATAACAAAATTGGGCTGACTGTAGGCACTTTTAAATTGGTTCCAGGGTAACACGGCCAGCAGTGGCCTGGTCAGTGTAGTAGTTGTAGAAAGAAGGGACCGCAGACAGGCTTCGAAGGCCTAACATAACAAAAATGTCAAAACAATGGTATTGTCAGTGCCAGGCATTGAAGGATGTCAGCGGCTAGACTACACATTGGTGAAGCTGTGAGAGATAATTTTGCTAGTGGTAGAGCACTGTTTGAGCTGGGGGGGGGAACTGTCTTGTGGCCGGCGGTACAGGCACAGGGCCCCTCATATTACAACGGTGTGTCTGACGTTGGGTGCGCACCACCACCGCCAGAGACACTTTATTGTACTATGAGGGACCCAGTGGCAGTGCCGTCGACCAAAAGCGGCCACACCCACCTCTTCAGACAAACAGCACTCTCAAGGGTCCAAGCGCAAAGTGGCGATAGCACGGCCCCGTGTGGGGAGTTTGGCCATTTCGTGAGGTGGAAACATGTCGTATGCTGGACAATCAGGTGAAGAAAATTACGAGATTGGAAAAGTCATTCAGAATAGTCCACAGGCAAGACCTTTTCATAGGAAAGCTAGGTGTCAGCCGGGCAGGGTGGGGCAAAAGATTTTGAAATCCAGTTGTGGTTCATTTTAATGAAGGTTAGATCATCTACATTTTGGGTAGCCAGACGAGTCCTTTTTTCTGTTAGTATTGAACCTGCAGCACTGAATACTCTTTCTGATAGGACACTAGCTGCCGGGCAAGCAAGCTCCTGCAATGCATATTCTGCCAATTCTGGCCAGGTGTCTAATTTGGATGCCCAGTAATCAAATGGGAATGACGGTTGAGGGAGAACGTCGATAAGGGATGAAAAATAGTTTGTAACCATACTGGACAAATGTTGTCTCCTGTCACTTTGAATTGATGCTGCAGTACCTGTCCTGTCTGCGGTCATAGAAAAATCACTCCACAACCTGGTCAGAAAACCCCTCTGTCCAACGCCACTTCTGATTTCTGCCCCTCTAACACCTCTGGTCTGCTGGCCCCTGGAGCTCGTGTGAGAACGATCACGGGCGCTGTGTGCAGGGAATGCCAGAAGCAAACGGTCAACAAGAGTTGATTGTTTTGTTGCTAATATTAGTTCCAAGTTCTCATGTGGCATAATATTTTGCAATTTGCCTTTATAGCGAGGATCAAGGAGGCAGGCCAACCAGTAATCGTCATCGTTCATCATTTTTGTAATGCGTGTGTCCCTTTTGAGGATACGCAAGGCATAATCCGCCATGTGGGCCAAAGTTCCCGTTGTCAAATCTGCGGTTGTGCTTGGTTGAGGGGCAGTTGCAGGCAAATCTACGTCACTTGTGTCCCTCAAAAAACCAGAACCCGGCCTTGCCACGCCACCAATTTCCCGTGCCCCCGGGAAAGCTTCCTCATTAAAAATATACTCATCCCCATCATCCTCCTCATCCTCCACCTCCTCTTCGCCCGGTACCTCGTCATGTACACTGCCCTGACCAGACAATCGCTGACTGTCATCAAGGCTTTCCTCTTCCTCTGGTGCAGACGCCTGATCCTTTATGTGCGTCAAACTTTGCATCAGCAGACGCATTAGGGGGATGCTCATGCTTATTATGGCGTTGTCTGCACTAACCAGCCGTGTGCATTCCTCAAAACACTGAAGGACTTGACACATGTCTTGAATCTTCGACCACTGCACACCTGACAACTCCATGTCTGCCATCCTACTGCCTGCCCGTGTATGTGTATCCTCCCACAAAAACATAACAGCCCGCCTCTGTTCGCACAGTCTCTGAAGCATGTGCAGTGTTGAGTTCCACCTTGTTGCAACGTCTATGATTAGGCGATGCTGGGGAAGGTTCAAAGAACGCTGATAGGTCTGCATACGGCTGGAGTGTACAGGCGAACGGCGGATATGTGCGCAAAGTCCACGCACTTTGAGGAGCAGGTCGGATAACCCCGGATAACTTTTCAGGAAGCACTGCACCACCAGGTTTAAGGTGTGAGCCAGGCAAGGAATGTGTTTCAGTTGGGAAAGGGAGATGGCAGCCATGAAATTCCTTCCGTTATCACTCACTACCTTGCCTGCCTCAAGATCTACAGTGCCCAGCCACGACTGCGTTTCTTGCTGCAAGAACTCGGACAGAACTTCCGCGGTGTGTCTATTGTCGCCCAAACACTTCATAGCCAATACAGCCTGCTGACGTATGCCAGTAGCTGCCCCATAATGGGAGACCTGGTGTGCAACAGTGGCAGGTGCGGATGGAGTGTTTGTGCGACTGCGGTCTGTGGACGAGCTCTTGCTTCTGCAGGAGGACGAGGAGGAGGAGGAGGAGGGGGTGCGAACGGCTACAGACAACTGTTTACTAGACCGTGGGCTAGGCAGAACTGTCCCAAACTTGCTGTCCCCTGTGGACCCTGAATCCACCACATTTACCCAGTGTGCCGTGATGGACACGTAACGTCCCTGGCCATGCCTACTGGTCCATGCATCTGTTGTCAGGTGCACCTTTGTGCTCACAGATTGCCTGAGTGCATGGACGATGCGCTCTTTAACATGCTGGTGGAGGGCTGGGATGGCTTTTCTGGAAAAAAAGTGTCGACTGGGTAGCTCGTAGCGTGGTACAGCGTAGTCCATCAGGTCTTTGAAAGCTTCGCTTTCAACTAACCGGTAGGGCATCATCTCTAACGAGATTAGTCTAGCTATGTGGGCGTTCAAACCCTGTGTACGCGGATGCGAGGCTAAGTATTTCCTTTTTCTAACCATAGTCTCATGTAGGGTGAGCTGGACTGGAGAGCTGGAGATCGTGGAACTAGCGGGGGTGCCGGTGGACATGGCAGACTGAGAGACGGTGGGAGATGGTATTGTTGCCGCCGGTGCCCTAGATGCAGTGTTTCCTACTACGAAACTGGTGATTCCCTGACCCTGACTGCTTTGGCCTGGCAAAGATACCTGCACAGATACAGCAGGTGGTGCGCTAAATGGTGGTCCTACACTGCCGGAAGGGATGTTGCGTTGATGACTAGCTTCATTGGCCGAGGGTGCAACAACCTTAAGGGACGTTTGGTAGTTAGTCCAAGCTTTCAAATGCATGGTGGTTAAATGTCTATGCATGCAACTAGTATTGAGACTTTTCAGATTCTGACCTCTGCTTAAGGAAGTAGAACATTTTTGACAGATGACTTTGCGCTGATCAATTGGATGTTGTTTAAAAAAATGCCAGACTGCACTCTTTCTAGCATCGGATACCTTTTCAGGCATTGCAGACTGAGCTTTAACCGGATGGCCACGCTGTCCTCCACCAGGTTTTGGCTTTGCCACGCGTTTTGGGCAAGATACGGGCCCGGCAGATGGAACCTGTGGCGATGTTGATGCCTGCTGCGGCCCCTCCTCCTCCTCTGCTTCAGAACTGCTGCCGCCTGCACCCTGTTCCCCCAATGGCTGCCAATCGGGGTCAAGAACTGGGTCATCTAATAACTCTTCTTGTACCTCCTGCGCAACTTCGTCTGTGTCACCGTGTCGTTCGGTGGTATAGCGTTCGTGATGGGGCAACATAGTCTCATCAGGGTCTGATTCTTGATCAGCACCCTGCGAGGGCAATGTTGTGGTCTGAGTCAAAGGACCAGCATAGTAGTCTGGCTGTGGCTGTGCGTCAGTGCACTCCATGTCAGATTCAATTTGTAATGGGCATGGACTGTTAACTGCTTCACTTTCTAAGCCAGGGACGGTATGTGTAAAGAGCTCCATGGAGTAACCCGTTGTGTCGCCTGCTGCATTCTTCTCTGTTGTTGTTTTTGCTGAAGAGGACAAGGAAGTGACTTGTCCCTGACCGTGAACATCCACTAACGACGCGCTGCTTTTACTTTTACCAGTTTCACGAGATGAGGCAAAAGAGCTAGAGGCTGAGTCAGCAAGATAAGCCAAAACTTGCTCTTGCTGCTCCGGCTTTAAAAGCGGTTTTCCTAATCCCAGAAAAGGGAGCGTTCGAGGCCTTGTGTAGCCGGACGACGAACCTGGCTCCACAGCTCCAGACTTAGGTGCAATATTTTTTCCCCCACGACCACCTGATGCTCCACCACTACCACTACCCTCATTACCAGCTGACAATGAACGCCCCCGGCCACGACCTCTTCCACTAGACTTCCTCATTGTTTTAAAAACGTAACCAAACTAACGTTATTTGTTGCAGTCACACAACTTACACGGTGAGCTATAACTTCAGTATGATTTAGCTACCCCTTTACAGGTTGGTGAGACCACAGCGAAAATCAGGCCCAATGTTACACACTCTTTTTTTGGTGGCTGCAAATTAGAGAGATGCCCCACACGCAGGACTGTCACTGAAGCACAAATGTTAATATTAATGTCACACTATTATTTTTTTTTTATTTTTATTTTTTTCAGGAACACTTTAGAAACCCCCCAAAAAAAAAAAAATAGATTTTTGCAGGGAGAATTTAGAAAACAAATGTAACAAACTATATGCTTTCTATGGGCCACTGAGTGAGAGATGACGCACACAGGAATCAGGAGTGGCACACAAGCCCAGAGGCCAATATTTTTCTACCAATGATTGATGTAGTTATTTTCTCTGGTAGATTTTAGAACCCAAATCAAGGAAAAAAAATATAGGCTTTCTATGGACCACAATTGGAGAGAGAGAGAGAGAGAGAGAGAGAGAGAGAGAGAGAGAGATGGCACACCCAGGAGTCAAGACTGGCACACAAGCAGAAAGGCCAATATTAATCTCCCACTGTTTTTTTGGTTGTTTTTTTTTTTTTTTTTTCAGGGAGACTTTAGAAATAAAAATAATAAAAAAAATATGATTTTATCAGGAAGAATTTAGAAACCAAATAAAATAAAATGATTTTTTCAGGGAGAATTTAGAAAACAAATAAAACCAAAAATATGCGTTCTATGGCCCACTGACTGAGAGAGAGAGAGAGATGGAACGCTTAGTACTGGCACACAAGCCCAAAGGGCAATATTAATCTCCCTTTTTTTTTCCAGGGAGAATTTCTGAAACCCAAAAAAAAAATAAAATAGGCTTTCTATGGCCCACTATTTGTGAGAGAGATGGGACGCTCAGGACTGGCACAGATGGCACGCTCAGGACTGGCACAGAAGCCCAGAGGCCAATATTAATCTCCCTTTTTTTCTGGGAGAATTTATAAAACCAAAAAAATATTTAAATAGGCTTTCTATGGCCCACTATTTGTGAGAGAGATGGCACGCTCAGGACTGGCACAGATGGCACGCTCACAACTGGCACACAAGCCCAGAGGCCAATATTAATCTCCCTTTTTTCAGGGAGAATTTCTAAAACCCAAAAAAAAAATAAAATAGGCTTTCTATGGCCCACTATTTGTGAGAGAGATGGGACGCTCAGGACTGGCACAGATGGCACGCTCAGGACTGGCACAGAAGCCCAGAGGCCAATATTAATCTCCCTTTTTTTCTGGGAGAATTTATAAAACCAAAAAAATATTTAAATAGGCTTTCTATGGCCCACTATTTGTGAGAGAGATGGCACGCTCAGGACTGGCACAGATGGCACGCTCACAACTGGCACACAAGCCCAGAGGCCAATATTAATCTCCCTTTTTTCAGGGAAAATTGATAAAACAAAAAAAAAAATTAAATAGGCTTTCTATGGCCCACTATTTGTGAGAGAGATGGCACGCTCAGGGCTGGCTGGCACAGATGGCACGCTCAGGACTGGCACACAAGCCCAGAGGCCAATATTAATCTCCCTTTTTTTCTGGGAGAATTTATAAAACCAAAAAAATATTTAAATAGGCTTTCTATGGCCCACTATTTGTGAGAGAGATGGCACGCTCAGGACTGGCACAGATGGCACGCTCACAACTGGCACACAAGCCCAGAGGCCAATATTAATCTCCCTTTTTTCAGGGAAAATTGATAAAACAAAAAAAAAAATTAAATAGGCTTTCTATGGCCCACTATTTGTGAGAGAGATGGCACGCTCAGGGCTGGCTGGCACAGATGGCACGCTCAGGACTGGCACACAAGCCCAGAGGCCAATATTAATCTCCCTTTTTTTCTGGGAGAATTTATAAAACCAAAAAAATATTTAAATAGGCTTTCTATGGCCCACTATTTGTGAGAGAGATGGCACGCTCAGGACTGGCACAGATGGCACGCTCACAACTGGCACACAAGCCCAGAGGCCAATATTAATCTCCCTTTTTTCAGGGAAAATTTATAAAACAAAAAAAAAAATTAAATAGGCTTTCTATGGCCCACTATTTGTGAGAGAGATGGCACGCTCAGGGCTGGCACAGATGGCACGCTCAGGACTGGCACACAAGCCCAGAGGCCAATATTAATCTCCCTTTTTTTCAGGGAGAATTTATAAAACCAAAAAAAAAAATAAATAGGCTTTCTATGGCCCACTATTTGTGAGAGAGATGGCACACTCAGGACTGGCACACAAGCCCAAAGGCCAATATTAATCTCCCACTGTATTTTTATCAGGGAGAATTTATACACCCCACAAAAAAAAATACAGAAAAATGAAAAGGCTTTCTATGGCCCACTATGTGAGAGAGATGGCACACACAGGGATGGCACTCTAGCAGAAATGCCAAATTGCCAATCTTAATCTCCCACCAAAAAAAAAAAAAAAAAAAAAACAGGGAATGTCCTACAATTACTATCTCCCTGCCTGCAGTAATCTCAGCCAGGTATGGCAGGCAGCTACTATCTCCCTGCCTGCAGTAATCTCAGCCAGGTATGGCAGGCAGCAATAAGGAGTGGACTGATGCACAAATGAAATAAAAAGTGTGGACAAACAAAAAAGATAGCTGTGCAGAAAGGAAGGAACAAGAGGATTTGTGCTTTGAAAAAAGCAGTTGGTTTGCACAGCGGCGTACACACAGCAATGCAGCTATCAGGGAGCCTTCTAGGGCAGCCCAATGAGCTACAGCGCTGAGGGGAAAAAAAAAAAAAAAAAAACTTCCACTGTCCCTGCACACCGAGGGTGGTGTTGGACAGTGCAAATCGCTGCAGCACAAGCGGTTTTGTGGTTAATGGACCCTGCCTAACGCTATCCCTGCTTCTGACAAAGCGGCAGCAACCTCTCCCTAAGCTCAGATCAGCAGCAGTAAGATGGCGGTCGGCGGGAACGCCTCTTTATAGCCCCTGTGACGTCGCAGACAGCAAGCCAATCACTGCAATGCCCTTCTCTAAGATGGTGGGGACCAGGACCTATGTCATCACGCTGCCCACACTCTGCGTTTACCTTCATTGGCTGAGAAATGGCGCTTTTCGCGTCATTGAAACGCGACTTTGGCGCGAAAGTCGCGTACCGCATGGCCGACCCCGCACAGGGGTCGGATCGGGTTTCATGAAACCCCGACTTAGCCAAAAGTCGGCGACTTTTGAAAATGTTCGACCCGTTTCGCTCAACCCTACTGACGAGTCCCAGCACTACTACCACTGTGTGCATCATTTCTACTACTGTACCTACTACCAAAACTAACATTCGAACACCGATCCCTAACGACTTGACTATACCGGAGAAACCGATTAGTGACATTGATACTGAATTGGATGAGAAAAGAGATAAGCAAAGCCACAAGACCCCCTTCTGGAGTGAGGGAGCCCCTTGTGTGGCACCTGGTAGCCGCCAGTATCCAGCTGGGCTACTCCGACCGGTGCTACCTCCTGACTTACAGAAATAAACCTCGGAACCCGCAAATGTACATAGTCAACTCTTTATCTTCTTGCTCTTTTTCTGCTTAAACCCGTAGGGGTTAGAGAGAGAGTCCTCCTGAGAACCGTAGAACGACAGTTGGTTGGTGAAAGAGAGACAATGACAATAGGCCCGGCCCAGGAGCTAGGCGGTCCTGCATTGGTGAAGCTAGAAAGGAAAGAAAAGTTGAGTTATTTTTATAGTATTTGATAGTAGGCCTTTAGTGAGTTCAGCTTATACGCCCTTAAAGGAAAAGTTAAATTATTGTTCAGAACTTGCACTTAGTAGAATACCCGGCTGGGTAATGAGAGTTATTTATAGTACGTAGAATAGAATGTTATTTAAAAATATTTAACTTAGTTTTGTTTGTAACGTTCAAGTGTCCTCACCTCCCATAAAGGGAAGCATTGTTCTATTTACTTGTTTTAAGCATTTCAAAAATTTTGTATGTCTTTTGCTGAAATGTATTGTTGCTCTTCTTTCCAGTCCAGGAGTACTGGATTTAACCGGGGGGGAGTGCAGCGCCCCAGAGATCTGGTCGTTGCAGTATGACACTCTGCCACTAAGGGGAGTGATGGTACGTCTGATGGCACTGAAGGAATTCTACTGACCAGGTATCACCAGCACACATTACACTTCACACTCCGGCCACTAGGGGGAGAAAAAGGCTTTATTTATTGGGCCACTCCTCACACTGGTAAAACTAGGGGTTGGATTCAGAAGCTGACTGGGTTGGATTCAGGCAACATCCCGTGGCAGGGGGTGTTGCAGGGAGAAGACACAGGGGGGTCCCTGTCAGGCGTGGGAACCTGACAGGTGCCTAGCGAACAGAGCAGAACGTTACGGAACCGCGCCTGCACACCCCGCGGCGGTATCCTAAGAAAGTGACACGAAGGGAAGGATATTGTGGAACAGTGAGAAACGTTATCAAGCACAAAGGAGAGCCAGTAGGAGTCGTGCCGTGAGACCGAGGCAACATCCTACTGAGGCGCGTAGCCGGTGGCCGGAACACCGCGGGAGTAACTGACTCTAGGCCTTACTTCGAACTCCGCTGGACAGTTAATTATAGGTTGGCTGTCTACCTTAAATTTCCTATGAAGACATAGGGGGCAACGCGTGGAGAGGGGCGTCTCTAGGGTCCCGGAAGAGCTCCGAGCCTTCCCGTCATACGGGTGCGTCCTAGCCATAACATACCTGGGGGACGAGAAACTAGTAACATCTGGAACAAGCGAGAGAGAATTAGAAAGAACGAACGAACGAGAACAGCAGTTGTGAGGACTATTCCGAATGCACAGCAGGGTAGCACTACAACACACAGGCGCTAGTGGTAGGCACTGATTTCCACCTGCAAAGGGAACTCTAGAAGTGCCCATCGGACCGGCCGGTCTCAGAAAGCCCTTTTAAGCGTGCTCTGGATTGAGGATCCTGAAGTCTTCAGTAAAGAGGTAAAGAGACTGCAACCTTGTGTCCTCGTTATTGACTGCACCTCACACCATCACCATCCACCTTACTGGGAAGCCCTGGGGACCTACTTCACCTGTGGGAAGGTATACCATCCAGCTGCCGTTCCATCACCCCAGCGGACCCCACAGCAGCGTCGGTCACCCTGACCGAACACCGCAGGTGGCGTCGTGAATCCCTGATAGACTGTACCACCTTTATTGGACGCCCCTTAGCAGGGTCGCGGACCGGGTCTAGCCACCGTGACAGCCTCAGAACCGAACCAGAGAGGCCCGGTACCGAGAACTCGTGGCCCTGTGTCTGGGGGCGCTCCACATCCTACAGCAGCTGAGCGCTGATCACTGATGGACGTCACTGATCGACATCCAGTTAGAGGGTTTGGGGTTCTTTTGTGAATAAAGAATAAAAAAAATAATAATTTAGATCAGTTGATAGGGTTAGATTTTGGACAGTAAAATATACTATAGTAATTGGCGTCTACTACAGTATTTTTTACTGATTAAAGTCAGGGTTAGTGTCAATAAAATCTAAAAAAAAATGTAAAAAAAATTGGATTCGTTGGTAGGGCTAGATTAGAGACAGTAAAAATATACTATAGTAATCAGCTTCTACTACAGTATTTCTTACTGAATAGCCGCCCATCCACAGGCTCAAACACTGCTTGCTCTGGAAATGTTGCTGTTTAGGCTTGTGGACACTAAGGCTTTCTGGAAGCTCATTGCAGAGGGCATCCTTTTGTATTCTGTCCACAGCCTGCAATATTTTTTCAGGTGTGCCATTACCGCCTTATACCAGCATGTCTCCCAAAACATTACCGTGTTCTGATCAATGCAGTTATTGGGAACATTCAGTTAATGACTGTCCCGTGAAGAAGTGCTTGTGGTCAGGGAAGCTATATTTCCCTGACAGCACACTGGGTGAACATACTGGATGCCAGGACTAGGTCAGACCCTGGGACGACACGCTCGCTACCAACGCCAAGGATGGCAGGTCCTTGTTCCATCAGGTTTTCCTCTACCTCCTACAGTTCCTGCACCCCCTCATCCTCCTCTTCATCCTCCATCTCCGAATTGTCATCCATATTAGTTGCAAGCTGGAAGCACTGCAGCATTGCCTCGGTGATGTGGTAACAGGCTGTGCTGAAACAGCACAGCGCCGCCAAGTTGTTGAAAGGTATAACAGACCAGACACATCTGTGGAGCTCGCCACTGAACCTACAGCAAGGCATGGTCGTGTATGATAATAAAGGTAACCTGGTGATGGTTCTGAAGCTTGGCAAGCTTGCACACATACCATGCCTGGCCCACATGCTCAACTTAGTTTTTCAGCAGTTTCTGAACGTCTATCCAGATTTGCCTGAGCTACTTGTGAAGGTACGCCATGTGTGTGCCCATTTCCGCAAGTCAGCTACAGCAACCACTTGCAAATGCTAGCCCAACGACTTGTGTGCAACGTGACCACATGTTGTAACTCCACACAGGGCTGCCACTAGGAATTTCGGGGCCCCATACCGGCAAAATTTTCGGGGCCCCCTTGAGACTCTGCCCAGGCTCCACCTCAGCTCCGCATCCACCCCTCGAACTGTCCACAGCCCCACCACTCTCTCTTGGAAAAACTCCACTTCTCACCTATCACACATTAAGGGTATGTGCACACGTATCTGTGAGGGCTGCGGATTTTTCAGCAGCGGATTTGATAAATCCGCAGGGCAAAACCGCTGTGGTTTTCCTGCGGATTTATCACGGTTTCTGTTGCGGATTCCACTGCGGTTTTACACCTGCAGTTTTCTATTGGAGCAGGTGTAAACCTGCAGTGGAATCTGCACAAAGAATTACATAGTAACATAGTAACATAGTTAGTAAGGCCGAAAAAAGACATTTGTCCATCCAGTTCAGCCTATATTCCATCATAATAAATACCCAGATCTACGTCCTTCTACAGAACCTAATAATTGTATGATACAATATTGTTCTGCTCCAGGAAGACATCCAGGCCTCTCTTGAACCCCTCGACTGAGTTCGCCATCACCACCTCCTCAGGCAAGCAATTCCAGATTCTCACTGCCCTAACAGTAAAGAATCCTCTTCTATGTTGGTGGAAAAACCTTCTCTCCTCCAGACGCAAAGAATGCCCCCTTGTGCCCGTCACCTTCCTTGGTATAAACAGATCCTCAGCGAGATATTTGTATTGTCCCCTTATATACTTATACATGGTTATTAGATCGCCCCTCAGTCGTCTTTTTTCTAGACTAAATAATCCTAATTTCGCTAATCTATCTGAGTATTGTAGTTCTCCCATCCCCTTTATTAATTTTGTTGCCCTCCTTTGTACTCTCTCTAGTTCCATTATATCCTTCCTGAGCACCGGTGCCCAAAACTGGACACAGTACTCCATGTGCGGTCTAACTAGGGATTTGTACAGAGGCAGTATAATGCTCTCATCATGTGTATCCAGACCTCTTTTAATGCACCCCATGATCCTGTTTGCCTTGGCAGCTGCTGCCTGGCACTGGCTGCTCCAGGTAAGTTTATCATTAACTAGGATCCCCAAGTCCTTCTCCCTGTCAGATTTACCCAGTGGTTTCCCGTTCAGTGTGTAATGGTGATATTGATTCCCTCTTCCCATGTGTATAACCTTACATTTATCATTGTTAAACCTCATCTGCCACCTTTCAGCCCAAGTTTCCAACTTATCCAGATCCATCTGTAGCAGAATACTATCTTCTCTTGTATTAACTGCTTTACATAGTTTTGTATCATCTGCAAATATCGATATTTTACTGTGTAAACCTTCTACCAGATCATTAATGAATATGTTGAAGAGAACAGGTCCCAATACTGACCCCTGCGGTACCCCACTGGTCACAGCGACCCAGTTAGAGACTATACCATTTATAACCACCCTCTGCTTTCTATCACTAAGCCAGTTACTAACCCATTTACACACATTTTCCCCCAGACCAAGCATTCTCATTTTGTGTACCAACCTGACATGCTGTGGAATGTAAACCGCTACGTTTCCGCGCGTTTTTTTCCACAGCATGTTCCCATAGGTTTACATTATACTGTAAACACATGGGAAACTGCTGCGGACTCGCAGCTGCGGATCCGCTGCGGATCCGCAGAAAAATCCGCAGCATGTGCACATACCCTAACAGTTCCCATCACCAGATCACACATATAACAACAGCTTTTGTTTTGGCCAAAAGATTTTTCTAATCTGCCACCACGACACGGCAGACTCTTTTGGCCGGGCCCTACGCTACTGTAACCTATTAAAAATTTGTTAAAATATGCAATACAATTTAGGTATATTTTTATTTATTTTTAAAATGACCAATAATATCACATACAAGGGACAAATGCCACCACACTATAACCAGACACCATATTACCACCACAGTGACCGAATAATACCACATACAAGGAACAAATATCACCGCATCATGTCCAAATCACATATTACCACCACATGGTGGTCAATAATACCACATGGAGGGAACAAATGCCACCACACCATGACCAGACCACATATTACCACCACATAGTGACTGAATACTGCAATACTGATCATTAATTAAAAAAAACCACAATACTAATATCACCATATGTGCCATTATACACAGGAGATCTGAACTTAGTATGCAGTGTCCGTGTACAGGTAATACAGTGACTCACCAGTGACGTCTCTAGATGAAGTCCTTCAGCCTCGCTTTCCATCTTTATCCAGCACAGACCGCCATCACGTCTTCCAGCCAGGACTTGTCTCTGCAGGAAATAACACAGTTATCTAGACCTCCTCTTGCAGAACACATTGCTTAATTTTTTCCACAACATCTACACTACACCAGATGAAGAAAAAAAGGCGATATAGTGTCACTCTACACAGTAACAGGACCGCCCCTCCATTTAAAACAGTATCCTCAAAAAATAAAATAAATACATCACTGCAATAATAATATCCCTTAATTCGCCCCTATGGTAATAATATCCCCCATCCTGGCCCGTGTATCTCATTCCTGGCTCCAGCCATATGTTCTCACATTCTGCCCCCATATGATCTCCCCATCTGTGCCATGATCCTGCCGCCCCATCTGTCTCCATCATATCCATCCTGCCCCATCTGTGTCCATCCTGCCCCATCTGTCTCCATCCTGCCCCATATTCCTGCCCCATCTGTCTCCATCCTGCCCCATGTGACTCCATCCTGCCCCATATTCCTGCTCCATCTGTCTCCATCCTGCCCCATCTGTCTCCATCCTGCCCCATATTCCTGCCCCATCTGTCTCCATCCTGCCCTATATTCCTGCCCCATTTGTCTCCATCCTGCCCTGTGTCTCCATCCTGCCCATGTCTCCATCCTGCCCCATATCTCTGCCCCATCTGTCTCCATCCTGCCCCATATTCCTGCCCCATCTGTCTCCATCCTGCTCCATATTCCTGCCCCATCTGTCTCCATCCTGCCCCATCTGTCTCCATCCTGCCCCATATTCCTGCCCCATCTGTCTCTATCCTGCCCCATATTTCTGGCCCATCTGTCTCCATCCTGCCCTATATTCCTGCCCCATTTGTCTCCATCCTGCCCTGTGTCTCCATCCTGCCCCATGTCTCCATCCTGCCCTGTGTCTCCATCCTGCCCCATGTCTCCATCCTGCCCCATCTGTCTCCATCCTGCCCTATATTCCTGCTCCATTTGTCTCCATCCTGCCCCTGTGTCACACATTCTACCCCCTGTGTCACACATTCTGCCCCGTGTCTCACATTCCTGTCCCGTGTTTTCATTTCTGCCCCGTGTCTCACATTCCTGCCCTGTGTTTTCATTCCTGCCCCGTGTCTCACATTCCTGCTCCATGTCTCACATTCCTGCCCCGTGTTTTCATTCCTGCCCCGTGTCTCACATTCCTGCCCCGTGTCTCACATTCCTGCCCCGTGTTTTCATTCCTGCCCCGTTTTCATTCCTGCCCCGTGTATCACATTCCTGCCCCGTGTTTTCATTCCTGCCCCTTGTCTCACATTCCTGCCCCGTGTTTTCATTCCTGCCCCGTGTCTCACATTCCTGCCCCATGTTTTCATTCCTGCCCCATGTCTCACATTCCTGCCCCGTGTTTCCATTCCTGCCCCGTGTCTCACATTCCTGTCCCATGTTTTCATTCCTGCCCGTGTCTCACATTCCTGCCCCGTGTTTTCATTCATGCCCCGTGTCTCACATTCCTGCCCCGTGTCTCACGTTCCTGCCCTGTGTTTTCATTCCTGCCCCGTGTCTCACATTCCTGCCCCGTGTTTTCATTCCTGCCCCGTGTCTCACATTCCTGCCCCGTGTCTCACATTCCTGCCCCATGTCTCACATTCCTGCCCCGTGTTTTCATTCCTGCCCCGTGTCTCACATTCCTGCCTCGTGTCTCACATTCCTGCCCCGTGTCTCACATTCCTGCCCCGTGTCTCACATTCCTGCCCCGTGTTTTCATTCCTGCCCCATGTCTCATATTCCTGCCCCATGTTTTCATTCCTGCCCCGTGTCTCACATTCCTGCCCTGTGTCTCACATTCCTGCCCCGTGTCTCACATTCCTGCCCTGTGTCTCACATGCCTGCCCCGTGTCTCACATTCCTGCTCCCTGTGTTTTCATTCCTGCCCCTTCTCACATTCCTGCCCTCGTGTCTCCATCACGCCCCTGTGTCTCCCATCCTGCCCTCTTGTCTTTATCATGCCCCGGGCTTGCCGCATTCAGTAAAAAAAAAAAAACTCTTTCTCCTTACCTGGCCGGGCTCCAGCGCCAACGACCATCGCAGGCATTTCAGCGTGGAGTCGCCGGCGAATGACGTCCGTGCGCGCTGACGTCGCTGCCAGCCTCCGATTGGCTGGCGGCTTTAACTGTTGCCTTGGGGGCCCAAACGGGCCCACAAGCAACAGAGGACACTGAACCTGCGTCTCAGATGCAGGTTCAGTGTCCTGTCTGAAGCCTGCCGCTGGGGCCCAGGCCCGATGGGCAGATGGGACAGGGTCCGATGTGGGCCCCCTCTGCCCACCGGGCCCCATACGCCAGTCACAGCCGTAATGCCCTGATGGCGGCCCTGACTCCACATTATATATGTTGGCAAGGCTTTGTGAGCAGCTGTCACGTGTGTGTCAGAGTCTGCAGACAGTCGCAGAAGGAATCAGCTGTTTGCTTTGCAGACTTCTTCCTGGTCCTTCTGACTCTAGGATCCAGTGGCAGCCTCCTACAGCACTATTTGATACACCTGGAACGGGGTGTTTATATCTCCCACCTTGCTGCTGGTAGTGGCCGGTGATATTTCCATTTCCTTGCTGAGGCTTGGAGGTATGTCAGTCGGTTATCTTCCTCTTTCGTGTTTCTCTCTCAGTCTACTCAAGCTAAGTGTTCCCCTTGATTGTGTATCCCATCTGTACTGGTAATGGGGATTGACTAGTGCTCATCCTGTCCTTCTCTATGCAGGGTTTATCACCATGGTCAGGCAGGGTTTAGGTATCCTGCTCGGCAAAAGGTGCGGAACCTATATAGGGACGTTTAGGGCAGCCAGGGTGACGTTAGATCTGCCTAGGGGTCTCCAGTCCCACCCTTCCCTGATGTTGTGTTCACTTACCCTTATCCTCTCATGTTGCACTTTGTCTTTCCTACACTGTGGATGACATTATCATTGGGCGTTCACGTTTGTAAAAGAAAAAAAAAAAGACAATTGTTTTATTTTGTTTTTTTATGTGTGTTTTTTTCAGAGTGGGTTTTTTACCGGCTACACAGCAAGGGAACAGCTGGCGTTACTGAACCCCACTGACACATGAGCGAGTGTTTTTCTCTGTGCAGCCAGCACTTCCGAGCACCAACTGGCGGTATTGGAGCCCAGGAAATCTAGGAGGAGCAGAGTGTAGGCTGAGGCCAGCACTGGAGGCAGTTTAACCCCTTCATGACCCAGCCTATTTTGACCTTAAAGACCTTGCCGTTTTTTGCAATTCTGACCAGTGTCCCTTTATGAGGTAATAACTCAGGAACGCTTCAACGGATCCTAGCGGTTCTGAGATTGTTTTTTCGTGACATATTGGGCTTCATGTTAGTGGTAAATTTAGGTCAATAAATTCTGCGTTTATTTGTGATAAAAACGGAAATTTGGCGAAAATTTTGAAAATTTCGCAATTTTCACATTTTGAATTTTTATTCTGTTAAACCAGAGAGATATGTGACACAAAATAGTTAATAAATAACATTTCCCACATGTTTACTTTACATCAGCACAATTTTGGAAACAAAATTTTTTTTTGTTAGGAAGTTATAAGGGTTAAAATTTGACCAGCGATTTGTCATTTTTACAACGAAATTTACAAAACCATTTTTTTTAGGGACCACCTCACATTTGAAGTCAGTTTGAGGGGTCTATATGGCTGAAAATACCCAAAAGTGACACCATTCTAAAAACTGCACCCCTCAAGGTACTCAAAACCACAATCAAGAAGTTTATTAACCCTTCAGGTGCTTCACAGCAGCAGAAGCAACATGGAAGGAAAAAATGAACATTTAACTTTTTAGTCACAAAAATTATCTTTTAGCAACAATTTTTTTATTTTCCCAATGGTAAAAGGAGAAACTGAACCACGAAAGTTGTTGTCCAATTTGTCCTGAGTACGCTGATACCTCATATGTGGGGGTAAACCACTGTTTGGGCGCACGGCAGGGCTTGGAAGGGAAGGAGCGCCATTTGACTTTTTGAATCAAAAATTGGCTCCACTCTTTAGCGGACACCATGTCACGTTTGGAGAGCCCCCGTGTGCCTAAAAATTGGAGCTCCCCCACAAGTGACCCCATTTTGGAAACTAGACGCCCCAAGGAACTTATCTAGATGCATAGTGAGCACTTTGAACCCCCAGGTGCTTCACTAATTAATCCGTAAAAATGAAAAAGTACTTTTTTTTCACAAAAAAATTCTTTTAGCCTCAATTTTTTCATTTTCACATGGGCAACAGGATAAAATGGATCCTAAAATGTGTTGGGCAATTTCTCCTGAGTACACCAATACCTCACATGTGGGGGTAAACCACTGTTTGGGCACATGGTAAGGCTCGGAAGGGAAGGAGCGCCATTTGACTTTTTGAATGAAAAATTATTTCCATCGTTAGCGGACACCATGTCGCGTTTGGAGAGCTCCTGTGTGCCTAAACATTGGCGCTCCCCCACAAGTGACCCCATTTTGGAAACTAGACCCCCCAAGGAACTTATTTAGATGCCTAGTGAGCACTTTAAACCCTCAGGTGCTTCACAAATTGATCTGTAAAAATGAAAAAGTACTTTTTCGCCTCAATTTTTTCATTTTCACATGGGCAGTAGGGTAAAATGGATCATAAAATTTGTTGGGCAATTTCTCCCGAGTACGTCGATACCTCATATGTGGGGGTAAACCACTGTTTGTGCACTCGGCAGGGCTCGGAAGGGAAGGCGCGCCATTTGACTTTTTGAATGGAAAATTAGCTCCAATTGTTAGCGGACACCATGTCGCGTTTGGAGAGCCCCTGTGTGCCTAAACATTGGAGCTCCCCCACAAGTGACCCCATTTTGGAAACTAGACCCCCCAAGGAACTTATCTAGATGCATATTGAGCACTTTAAACCCCCAGGTGCTTCACAGAAGTTTATAACGCAGAGCCATGAAAATAAAAAATAATTTTTCTTTCCTCAAAAATGATTTTTTAGCCTGGAATTTCCTATTTTGCCAAGGATAATAGGAGAAATTGGACCCCAAATATTGTTGTCCTGTTTGTCCTGAGTACGCAGATACCCAATATGTGGGGGTAAACCACTGTTTGGGCGCACGGCAGGGCTCGGAAGGGATGGCACGCCATTTGGCTTTTTAAATGGAAAATTAGCTCCAATCATTAGCGGACACCATGTCACGTTTGGAGAGCCCCTGTGTGCCTAAACATTGGAGATCCCCCAGAAATGACACCATTTTGGAAACTAGACCCCCAAAGGAACTAATCTAGATGTGTGGTGAGGACTTTGAACCCCCAAGTGCTTCACAGAAGTTTATAACGCAGAGCCATGAAAAAAAAAAAAAAATTATTTTCTCAAAAATGATCTTTTAGCCTGCAATTTTTTATTTTCCCAAGGGTAACAGGAGAAATTTGACCCCAAAAGTTGTTGTCCAGTTTCTCCTGAGTACGCTGATACCCCATATGTGGGGGTAAACCACTGTTTGGGCACATGCCGAGGCTCGGAAGTGAAGTAGTGACGTTTTGAAATGCAGACTTTGATGGAATGGTCTGCGGGCGTCACGTTGCGTTTGCAGAGCCCCTGATGTGGCTTACCAGTAGAAACCCCCCACAAGTGACCGCATTTTGGAAACTAGACCCCGAAAGGAACTTATCTAGATGTGTGGTGAGCACTTTGAACCCCCAAGCGCTTCATAGAAGTTTATAATGCAGAGCCGTGAAAATAATAAATTCGTTTTCTTTCCTCAAAAATAATTATTTAGCCCAGAATTTTTTATTTTCCCAAGGGTAACAGGAGAAATTTGACCCCAATATTTGTTGTCCAGTTTCTCCTGAGTATGGTGATACCCCATATGTGGGGGTAAACTACTGTTTGGGCACATGCCGGGGCTTGGAATTGAAGTAGTGACGTTTTGAAATGCCGACTTTGATGGAATGCTCTGCGGGCGTCACGTTGCGTTTGCAGAGCCCCTGATGTGCCTAAACAGTAGAAACCCCCCACAAGTGACCCCATTTTGGAAACTAGACCCCGAAAGGAACTTATCTAGATGTGTGGTGAGCACTTTGAACCCCCAAGTGCTTCATAGACGTTTATAATGCAGAGCCGTGAAAATAATAAATACGTTTTCTTTCCTCAAAAATAATTATTTAGCCCAGAATTTTTTATTTTCCCAAGGGTTACAGGAGAAATTGGACCCCAAAAGTTGTTGTCCAGTTTCTCCTGAGTACGCTGATACCCCATGAGTGGGGGTAAACCACTGTTTGGGCACACGTCGGGGCTCAGAAGGGAAGTAGTGACTTTTGAAATGCAGACTTTGATGGAATGGTCTGCGGGTGTCACGTTGCGTTTGCAGAGCCCCTGGTGTGCCTAAACAGTAGAAACCCCCACAAGTGACCCCATTTTAGAAATTAGACCCCCCAAGGAACTTATCTAGATATGTGGTGAGCACTTTGAACCCCCAAGTGCTTCACAGACGTTTACAACGCAGAGCCGTGAAAATAAAAAATCATTTTTCTTTCCTCAAAAATTATGTTTTAGCAAGCATTTTTTTTGATTCACAAGGGTAACGGGAGAAATTGGACCCCAGTAATTGTTGCGCAGTTTCTCCTGAGTATGCTGGTACCCCATATGTGGGGGTAAACCACTGTTTGGGCACACGTCAGGGCTCGGAAGTGAGGGAGCACCATTTGACTTTTTGAATACGAGATTGGCTGGAATCAATGGTGGCGCCATGTTGCGTTTGGAGACCCCTGATGTGCCTTAACAGTGGTAACCCCTCAATTCTACCTCCAACACTAACCCCAACACACCCCTAACCCTAACCCCAACTGTAGCCATAACCCTAAACACAACCCTAACCGCAACACACCCCTAACCACAACCCTAACCCCAACACACCCCTAACCATAACCACAACCCTAATTCCAACCCTAACCCTAAGGCTATGTGCCCACGTTGCGGATTCGTGTGAGATATTTTCGCACCATTTTTGAAAAATCCGCGGGTAAAAGGCACTGCGTTTTACCTGCGGATTTTCCGCGGATTTCCAGTGTTTTTTGTGCGGATTTCACCTGCGGATTCCTATTGAGGAACAGGTGTAAAACGCTGCGGAATCCGCACAAAGAATTGACATGCTGCGGAAAATACAACGCAGCGTTTCCGCGTGGTATTTTCTGCACCATGGGCACAGCGGATTTGGTTTCCATATGTTTACATGGTACTGTAAACCTGATGGAACACTGCTGCGAATCCGCAGCCAAATCCGCACCGTGTGCACATAGCCTAATTCTAAAGGTATGTGCACACGCTGCGGAAAACGCTGCGGATCCGCAGCAGTTTCCCATGAGTTTACAGTTCAATGTAAACCTACGGGAAACAAAAATCGCTGTGCCCATGCTGCGGAAAAACTGCACGGAAACGCAGCGGTTTACATTCCGCAGCATGTCACTTCTTTGTGCGGATTCCGCAGCGGTTTTACAACTGCTCAAATAGAAAATCGCAGTTGTAAAACCGCAGTGAAATGCGCAGAAAAACCGCGGTAAATCCGCCATAAATCCGCAGCGGTTTAGCACTGCGGATTTATCAAATCCGCAGGGGAAAAATCCGCAGAGGACCAGAATACGTGTGCACATACCGAAACCCTAACCCTAGCCCTAACCCTAACCCTAGCCCTAACCCTAACCCTACCCCTAGCCCTAACCCTAACCCTACCCCTAGCCCTAACCCTAACCCTAGCCCTAACCCTACCCCTAACCCTAACCCTACCCCTAACCCTAACCCTATTCTAACATTAGTGGAAAAAAAAAATTTCTTTATTTTTTTATTGTCCCTACCTATGGGGGTGACAAAGGGGGGGGGGGTCATTTATTATTTTTTTTATTTTGATCACTGAGATAGATTATATCTCAGTGATCAAAATGCACTTTGGAACGAATCTGCCGGCTGGCAGATTCGGCGGGCGCACTGCGCATGCGCCCGCCATTTTGGAAGATGGCGGCGCCCAGGGAGAAGACGGACGGGACCCCGGCTGGATCGGTAAGTATGATGGGGTGGGGGGGGACCACGGGGGGGGATCGGAGCACGGGGGGGGGAATCGGAGTGCGGGAGGGGGGATCGGAGCACGGGGGGCGTGGAACGGAGCACGGGGGGGCTGGAATGGAGCACGGGGGGGTGGAACGGAGCACCGGGGGGGTGGATCGGAGTGCAGGGGGGGTGATTGGAGCACGGGGGGTGATTGGAGCACGGGGGGAGCGGACAAGAGCACGGGGGGGAGCGGAGCACTGGACGGAGGGGAGCCGGAGCAGTGTACCGGCCAGATCGGAGGGCTGGGGGGGCGATCGGAGGGGTGGGGTGGGGGCACACTAGTATTTCCAGCCATGGCCGATGATATTTCAGCATCGGCCATGGCTGGATTGTAATATTTCACCCGTTATAATGGGTGAAATATTACAAATCGCTCTGATTGGCAGTTTCACTTTCAACAGCCAATCAGAGCGATCGTAGCCACGAGGGGGTGAAGCCACCCCCCCTGGGCTAAACTACCACTCCCCCTGTCCCTGCAGATCGGGTGAAATGGGAGTTAACCCTTTCACCCGATCTGCAGGGACGCGATCTTTCCATGACGCCGCATAGGCGTCATGGGTCGGAATGGCACCGACTTTCATGACGCCTACGTGGCGTCAAAGGTCGGGAAGGGGTTAATATCTGTTGTGTCTGCGTGGCGGTCGCAGGACACATTGCCAGCTACACAGCGGGGGAACAGCTGACATTACTGAACCCCACTGACACAGTGGCAAGTGTTTTTCTCTGTGCAGCAAGCACTTCCGAGCACCAACTGGCGGTATTGGAGCCCAGGGAATCCAGGAGGAGAGTAGGCCAAGGCCTGCACTGGAGGCAGTTTAATGTCTGTTGTTGTGTCTGCAAGGCGGTCGCAGGACACGTTGCCGGCTACACAGCAGGGGAAAAGCTGGCGTTACTGAACCCCACTAACACAGTGGCGAGTGTTTTTCTCTGTGCAGCCAGCACTTCCGAGCACCAACTGGCGGTATTGGAGCCAAGGGAATCTAGGAGGAGCAGAGTGTAGGCTGAGGCCAGCACTGGAGGCAGTTTAACCCCTTTACCCCCAAGGGTGGTTTGCACGTTATGGACCGGGCCAATTTTTACAATTCTGACCACTGTCCCTTTATGAGGTTATAACTCTGGAACGCTTCAACGGATCCCGGTGATTCTGACAAAGTTTTCTCGTGACATATTGTACTTCATGATAGTGGTAAAATTTCTTTGATATTACCTGCGTTTATTTGTGAAAAAAATGGAAATATGGCGAAAATTTTGAAAATTTCGCAATTTTCCAACTTTGAATTTTTATGCAATTAAATCACAGAGATATGTCACACAAAATACTTAATAAGTAACATTTCCCACATGTCTACTTTACATCAGCACAATTTTGGAACCAACATTTTTTTTTGTTAGGGAGTTATAAGGGTTAAAAGTTGACCAGCAATTTCTCATTTTTACAACACCATTTTATTTTAGGGACCACATCTCATTTGAAGTCATTTTGAGGGGTTTATATGATAGAAAATACCCAAGTGTGACACCATTCTAAAAGCTGCACCCCTCAAGGTTCTCAAAACCACATTCAAGAAGTTTATTAACCCTTCAGGTGTTTCACAGGAATTTTTGGAATGTTTAAATAAAAATGAACATTTAACTTTTTTTCACAAAAAATTTAATTCAGCTCCAATTTGTTTTATTTTGCCAAGAGTTACAGGAGAAAATGGACCCCAAACCTTGTTGTACAATTTGTCCTGAGTACGCCGATACCCCATAAGTGGAGGTAAACCACTGTTTGGGCGAATGACAGAGCTTGGAAGCGAAGGAGCGCCATTTGACTTTTTAATGCAAAATTGACTGGAATTGAGATGGGACGCCATGTTGCGTTTGGAGAGCCACTGATGTGCCTAAACATTGAAACCCCCCACAAGTGACACCATTTTGGAAAGTAGACCCCCTAAGGAACTTATCTAGAGGTGTGGTGAGCACTTTGACCCACCAAGTGCTTCACAGAAGTTTATAATGCAGAACCGTAAAAATAAAAAATAATTTTTTTTTTCACAAAAATTATCTTTTCGCCCCCAATTTTTTATTTTCCCAATGGTAAGAGAAGAAATTGGAACCAAAAAGTTGTTGCACAATTTGTCCTGAGTACTCTGATACCCCATATGTGGGGGTAAACCACTGTTTGGGCGCATGGGAGACCTCGGAAGGGAAGGAGCGCCGTTTGACCTTTCAATGCAAAATTGATAGGAATTGAGATGGGACGCCATGTTGCGTTTGAAGAGCCACTGATGTGCCTAAACATTGAAACCCCCCACAAGTGACACCATTTTGGAAAGTAGACCCCCTAAGGAACTTATCTAGAGGTGTGGTGAGCACTTTGACCCACCAAGTGCTTCACAGAAGTTTATAATGCAGAACCGTAAAACTAAAAAATAATTTTTGTGAAAAAAAATGATCTTTTCGCCCCCAATTTTTTATTTTCCCAATGGTAAGAGAAGAAATTGGAACCAAAAAGTTGTTGTACAATTTGTCCTGAGTACGCTGATACCCCATATGTGGGGGTAAACCACTGTTTGGGCGCATGGGAGAGCTCGGAAGGGAAGGAGCGCCGTTTGACTTTTCAATGCAAAATTCACAGGAATTGAGATGAGACGCCATGTTGCGTTTGGAGAGCCACTGATGTGCCTAAATATTGAAACCCCCCACAAGTAACATAGTAACATAGTTAGTAAGGCCGAAAAAAGACATTTGTCCATCCAGTTCAGCCTATATTCCATCATAATAAATACCCAGATTTACGTCTTTCTACAGGACCTAATAATTGTATGATACAATATTGTTCTGCTCCAGGAAGACATCCAGGCCTCTCTTGAACCCCTCGACTGAGTTCGCCATCACCACCTCCTCAGGCAAGCAATTCCAGATTCTCACTGCCCTAACAGTAAAGAATCCTCTTCTATGTTGGTGGAAAAACCTTCTCTCCTCCAGACGCAAAGAATGCCCCCTTGTGCCCGTCACCTTCCTTGGTATAAACAGATCCTCAGCGAGATATTTGTATTGTCCCCTTATATACTTATACATGGTTATTAGATCGCCCCTCAGTCGTCTTTTTTCTAGACTAAATAATCCTAATTTCGCTAATCTATCTGGGTATTGTAGTTCTCCCATCCCCTTTATTAATTTTGTTGCCCTCCTTTGTACTCTCTCTAGTTCCATTATATCCTTCCTGAGCACCGGTGCCCAAAACTGGACACAGTACTCCATGTGCGGTCTAACTAGGGATTTGTACAGAGGCAGTATAATGCTCTCATCATGTGTATCCAGACCTCTTTTAATGCACCCCATGATCCTGTTTGCCTTGGCAGCTGCTGCCTGGCACTGGCTGCTCCAGGTAAGTTTATCATTAACTAGGATCCCCAAGTCCTTCTCCCTGTCAGATTTACCTAGTGGTTTCCCGTTCAGTGTGTAATGGTGATATTGATTCCCTCTTCCCATGTGTATAACCTTACATTTATCATTGTTAAACCTCATCTGCCACCTTTCAGCCCAAGAACACCAAGTGACACCATTTTGGAAAGTAGACCCCCTAAGGAACTTATCTAGATGTGTGGTGAGCACTTTGACCCACCAAGAGCTTCACAGAAGTTTATAATGCAGAGCCGTAAAAATAAAACAAAAATTTTTTCCCACAAATATTATTTTTTAGCCCCCAGTTTTGTATTTTCCCAAGGGTAACAGGAGAAATTGGACCCCAAAATTTGTTGTGCAATTTGTCCTGAGTGCGCTGATACCCCATATGTGGGGGGGAACCACCGTTTGGGCGCATGGGAAGGCCCGGAAGGGAAGGAGCGCCATTTGAAATACAGACTTAGATGGAATGGTCTGCAGGCGTCACATTGCGTTTGCAGAGCCCCTAATGTACCTAAACAGTAGAAACCCCCCACAAGTGACCCCATATTGGAAACTAGACCCCCAAAGGAACTTATCTAGATGTGTTGTGAGAACTTTGAGCCCCCAAGTGTTTCACTACAGTTTATAACGCAGAGCCGTGAAAATTAAAAAATCTTTTTTTTCCCACAAATATTATTTTTTAGCCCCCAGTTTTGTATTTTCCCAAGGGTAACAGGAGAAATTGGACCCCAAAAGTTGTTGTCCAATTTGTCCTGAGTATGCTGATACCCCATATGTTGGGGTAAACTCCTGTTTGGGCACACGGGAGAGCTCGGAAGGGAAGGAGCACTGTTTTACTTTTTCAACGCAGAATTGGCTGGAATTGAGATCGGACGCCATGTCGCGTTTGGAGAGCCCCTGATGTGTCTAAACAGTGGAAACCCCCCAATTATAACTGAAACCCTAATCCAAACACACCCCTAACCCTAATTCCAACGGTAACCCTAACCACACCTCTAACCCAGACACACCCCTAACCCTAATCCCAACCCTATTCCCAACCGCAAATGTAATCCTAACCCTAACTTTAGCCCCATCCCTAACTGTAGCCTTAACCCTAACTGTAGCCTTAACCCTAACTGTAGCCTTTACCCTAACTGTAGCCTTTACCCTAGCCCTAACCATAACCCTAGCCCTAACCCTAGCCATAACCCTAGCCCTAGTCCTAACCCTAACCCTAGCCCTAACCCTAGCCCTAATCCTAACCCTAGCCCTAACCCTAACCCTAACCCTAGCCCTAGCCCTAACCCTAACCCTAGCCCTAACCCTAATGGGAAAATGGAAATAAATACATTTTTTACATTTTTTTTACTTTTCCCTAACTAAGGGGGTAATGAAGGGGGGTTTGATTTACTTTTATAGCGTTTTTTTTTAGCGGATTTTTATGATTGGCAGCCGTCATTCACTGAAAGACGCTTTTTATTGCAAAAAATATTTTTTGCGTTACCACATTTTGAGAGCTATAATTTTTCTATATTTTGGTCCACAGAGTCATGTGAGGTCTTGTTTTTTGCGGGACGAGTTGACGTTTTTATTGGTAACACTTTTGGGCACGTGACATTTTTTGATCGCTTTTTATTCCGATTTTTGTGAGGCAGAATTAGCAAAAACCAGCTATTCATGAATTTCTTTTGGGGGAGGCGTTTATACCGTTCCGCGTTTGGTAAAATTGATAAAGCAGTTTTATTCCTCGGGTCAGTACGTTTACAGAGATACCTCATTTATATCATTTTTTTTGTGTTTTGGCGCTTTTATACGATAAAAACTATTTTATAGAAAAAATAATTATTTTTGCATCGCTTTATTCTCAGGACTATAACTTTTTTATTTTTTTGCTGATGTGCTGTATGGCGGCTCGTTTTTTGCGGGACAAGATGACGCTTTCAGCGGTACCATGGTTATTTATATCTGTCTTTTTGATCGCGTGTTATTCCACTTTTTGTCCGGCGGTATGATAATAAAGCGTTGTTTTTTGCCTCGTTTTATTTTTTTTTTCTTACGGTGTTTACTGAATGGGTTAACTAGTGGGCCAGTTTTATAGGTCGGGTCGTTACGGAGGCGGCGATACTAAATATGTGTACTTTTATTGTTTTGTTTTTTTTATTTAGATAAAGAAATGTATTTATGGGAATAATATATATATTTTTTTCTCATTATTTAGGATTTTTTTTTTTTTTTTTTTTACACAGTTGTAACATTTTTTTTTTACTTTTTTACTTTGTCCCAGGGGGGGACAATACAGATCGGTGATCTGCCAGTTTGCACAGCACTCTGACAGATCACCGATCTGTCAAACAGCGCTGCAGCGTTACCAAGTGCCTGCTCTAAGCAGGCACTTGGTAAGCCACCTCCCTCCCTGCAGGACCCGGATCCGCGGCCATCTTGGATCCGGGACTTGCTGCAGGGAGGAGGTAAGAGACCCCCGGAGCAACGCGATCACATCGCGTTGCTGCGAGGGTCTCAGGGAAGCCCGCAGGGAGCCCCCTCCCTGCGCGATGCTTCCCTGCGCCGCCGGCACATCGCGATCATGTTTGATCGCGGTGTGCCGGGGGTTAATGTGCCGGGGGCGGTCCGTGACCGCTCCTGGCACATAGTGCCGGATGTCAGCTGCGATAAGCAGCTGACACCCGGCCGCGATCGGCCGCGCTCCCCCCGTGAGCGCGGCCGATCGCCTATGACGTACTATTCCGTCCTTGGGAAGTAAAGCCCACCCCACATGGACGGAATAGTACGTCTAATGGCAGAAAGGGGTTAATATCTGTTGTGTCTGCGTGGCGGTCACAGGACACGTTGCCGGCTGCACAGCAGGGGAACAGATGGCGTTACTGAACCCCGCTGACACCAACTGTCAGTATTGGAGCCCAGAGAATCTAGGAGGAGCAGAGGGTAGGCCGAGGCCTGCACTGGAGGCAGTTTAATATCTGTTGTGTCTGCGTGGCGGTTGCAGGACACATTGCCGGCTACACAGCAGGGGAACAGCTGGCATTACTGAACCCCACTGACACATGAGCGAGTGTTTTTCTCTGTGCAGCCAGCACTTCTGAGCACCAACTGGCAGTGTTAGAGGCCAGGGAAAGCAGAAGATGCAGAGTGTAGGCTGAGGCCTAATTGTAGCAAGTTGAAAGGGAACCTTTAACTTCCCCCAGGCGTTTGAAACTGAAAGAGCCACCTTGTGCAGCAATAATGCTGCACAATGAAAAGGTGGCTCTTTTAATTATGCTCCTTGCAAACACAGAACTAAACACTTCTAAAATGTGTCCACGGATACCGTGAAACTGTCCCGAAGGTGGGACTTTCCTTCGTAATGACACGCAGCACAGCCGTCATTCCCACGGGCAGCGCTAACTGCGCATGGCCAAGGTTGAACATAACAGCGCAGGCTACAGGACAGATTCAAAGAACGCTGAGGAAGCGGCGCCCTGCGCCAAGGGGGTAGGAATGATGGCTGCATTGCTTCTCATTAGGAAGGAAAGTTCCACCTCCGGGCCGGTTTCAAGGTGTGAGGGGACACATTTTATAAGTGTTAAGTTCAGCGTGTGCAAGGAGCATAACTAAAAGAGCCACCTTTTCCTTGAGCAGCATTACTGCTGCACAAGTGGCTCTTTCAGTAACAAACGCCTGGGGGGGGTACAGGTTGCCTTAAATTTCAGATGTAGTGTCAGCGTAGAGGTAGCAGGACACATTGCCGGATACACAACTGGGGATCAGCTGACGTTACTGAAACCCAATAACATTGGGTCATGTGTTTTGACTCTGCAGGCGGCACTTCTGAGCAGCAACTGGCGGTGTTGGGGCCCAGGGATTACAGTTCAGATGGTAGAAACATGAACGCAACAGGAGACCTGGATACTGTAGACAACCAATTTTTTAATCTGGAAGAGGAGCTGCAAATTCCTGCGAGATCCAGGCCTTGCTCATTTTCAGAAAAGTAAGCCAGTCATCGTTATCGGAGGATAGTCGCATGGGACGGTCTGTTAGTACACCACCTGCGGCACTAAAGACGCGTTCCGATAATACACTAGCAGCAGGTCAAGCCAGCACCTCCAATGCATACTGGCTAAGCTCTGGCCATGTATCTGCAGCGCCCCAGAGATCTGGTTGTTGCAGTATAACACTCTGCCACTAAGGGGAGTGATGGTACGTCTGATGGCACTGAAGGAATTCTACTGACCAGGTATCACCAGCACACATTACACTTCACACTCCGGTCACTAGGGGGAGCCAAAGGCTTTATTTATTGGGCCACTCCTCACACTGGTAAAACTAGGGGTTGGATAGAAAATTAGTCAGAAGCTGACTGGGTTGGATTCAGGCAACATCCCGTGGCAGGGGGTGTTGCAGGGAGAAGACACAGGGGGGTCCCTGTCAGGCATGGGAACCTGGCAGGCACCTAGCGACCAGAATAGAACGTTACAGAACCATGCCTGCACACCCCGCGGCGGTATCCTAAGAAAGAGACACGAAGCGAAGGATATTGTGAGACAGTGAGAAACGAGATCAAGCACAAAGGAGAGCCAGTAGGAGTCGTGCCGTGAGACCGAGGCAACATACTACTGAGGCGCGTAGCCGGTGGCTGGAACACCGAGGGAGTAACTGACTCTATGCCTTACTTCAAACTCCGCAGCACAGTTAATTATAGGTTGGCTGTCTCACTTAAACACCTACGAAGACATAGGGGGCAACAGTGGGAGAGGGGCGTCCCTAAGGTCCCGGAAGACCTCCAGGCCTTCCCGTCATATGGGTGCGTCCTAGCCATAACATACCTGGGGGACATTGAACTAGAAACATCTGGAACACATTAGAAAGAACGAACAAGAACAGAAGTTGTGAGGACTATTCCGAATGCTCAGCAGGGTAGCACTACAACACACAGGCGCTATTGGTAGGCAATGATTTCCACCTCCAAAGGGAATTCTGGAAGTGCCCATCGGACCAGCCGGTCTCAGATAGCCCTGTTAAGCGTGCTCTGGATTGCAGCTCCTGAAGTCTTTAGTAAAGAGGTAAAGAGACTGCAACCTTGTGTCCTCGTTATTGCCCGCACCTCACACCATCACCATCTACCTTACTGGGAAGCCCTGGGGACATACTTCACCTGTGGGAAGGTATACCATCTAGCTGCCATTCCATTACCCCAGCGGACCCCACAGCAGCGTCGGTCACCCTGATCGAACACCACAGGTGGCGTCACGAACCCCTGACAGACTGTACCACCTTTATTGGACGCCCCTTAGCAGGGTCGCGGACCGGGTCTAGCCACCGTGACAGCTCCAGAACCGAACCAGAGAGGCCCAGTACCGAGAACGCGTGGCCCTGTGTCTGGGGGCGCTCCATATCCAGCTTAGAGACCCAAAACTTGATGGGGGAAGAGCCATCTGGGAGTACACTGAGAGGGCAAGCCATGTAGTCTGTCACCATCTGAGGAAACGTTGCCTCCTGCTGACTGGAGCCGTCTGTGATGGTGTAGACATTTGTGGCGGGCACACAAAAGTTTGCCACAGTTGGGCCATACTGGTCTTGCCTTGTGCTGAGGCACTGCTTCTGCTCCCTGTTTGTGCTGACCTTCCTCCACTGCCTCGACACACTGAGCTGCTTTGTAAAGCACTATAGCAGCACTGCTCTCAGTTGGACAGGAGAAGATCATGGAATGCACCAGTGTGTCTATGTACTCCCGCATGTTACGCTCCCGGTTCAACAGTGTTATGAGGGTTTGTAAGTTGTCCCGGTAGCGCGGATCTAGGAGGGGGTACACCCAATAATCAGCTGTGTTGAGAATGTGGGAGATGCGGCGGTCGTTTTTCAGGCACTGCAGCATGAAATCAACCATGTGCTGCAGACTGCCAACTGGCAAAGAAACGCTGTTCCCTGCTTGAGGCGTGATCTCTGCCTGCTCTGCATCACCCCACCCTCGCTCTACACACTGACTACTTGAGAATTGTGTAACTCCCTCCTCTGGACCAATGTCTTCCTCCTCCATTGACTCCTCCTCCTCCTCCTCACCCTCCTCACAAAGTGTCCCCTGCCTAGGCCTTTGTGAGGAACCACGTTGCGCTGAGTGTCCAGAAGCATATGGAATTGGTGACTCCTCATCTTCCACCTCTTCCACAACATCATCCATTAGCGCTTGCAGTGTTCTTTCAAGCAGGCAGATAAGGGGGACAGTCATGCTGACTAGTGCATCATCTGCACTCGCCATCCGAGTGGAATCATGGAAGGCATGCAAAACCTGGCAGATGTCATTCATAGTGGCCCACTCAGTGGTTGTGAAGTCTGAACGGCGCGCAGTGCGACTTCTTTGCGTCTGATGAAGCTAGTACTCCATTACTGCTTGCTGCTGCTTACACAACCGCTCCAACATACTGTATGTAACGTGGAATTCCACCTGGTGGGTAGGTCACATATAATGCGATGTTCCGGAAGGCAGAATCGGCGCTGCAGAGGTACAATGCACGATCTTGCCATGCTGGAACGCCGCAAGTGAGCACACTCTAGGTGGACCTTGTGCAGCAGTGCATCAAGATCCGGATAGTCCCTCAAAAAACTCTGCACGACCAAGTTGAGCACATGTGCCAGACATGGGATGTGAGTGAGGTTGCCTAGAGCCAGAGCTGCCACCAGATTTCGGCCATTGTCACACACTACTATGCCTGGCTGGAGATTCGCTGGCACAAACCACACGTCGCTCTCCTGCTTGAAGGCATTCCAGAGCTGCTGCGCTGTGTGGCTTCGATTCCCCGAAGAAACTAATTTCAATACGGCCTGTTGACATTTGGCCACGACTATGCTCATATCGGTCGTAACATGTAAGCGTTCACGGGTCAAGGTGGAGGTAAACCGTGACGGCTCCTGCAGCGATGATTCTGAGGAACTGGAGTATGAGTGTGAATGAGTGTATGAGTATGAATGTGTACAGACTGGATTCCTGCAATCCTTGGAGTTGGCAGGACACATCCTGCGCCACTCGCACGATCTCTACCCGGCTCCAGAACATTAACCCAATGGGCAGTGAGGGAAAGGTATCGCCCCTGTCCATGGTGACTGGTCCACGCATCGGTGATGAGGTGGACCTTGCCACTGACGGCATTCAGTAGAGCGTGTTTTATGTGTCCCTCCACATGCTTTTGCAGGGCAGGAACGGCTTGCCTGCTGAAATAAAAGCGGCTGGGCACATTGTATTGTGGGACTGCCAATGACATTAAGTTACGGAAGGTGTCAGTCTCCACCAGCCTGAATGACAGCATTTCAAGGGACAGTAGTTTTGAAATGCCAGCATTCAGAGCCTGTGCTCGGGGGTGGTTTGCCGAGAGTAGCCACCTTTTCTCCCATGCCTGTGCTACCGATGGCTGTAGAGTGGGCTGGGAGTGTGAGGATGACTGGGAACGTGGTGATGTGGGTGGAATTACACTGGGTCTCTGGACAACAGTGCCAGAGGTTCTTCCATGGCGATCCTGTGAGGAAGCCGAACCAGCTGTCTGTGAACTGGAGGAAGAGGCAACAACATGAGCTGAAGAGGTGGTAGGTGCCGCTGTAGGTTGGCCTAGGTCTTCAGTGTGTTTTTGTAACTCCACCGCGTGCTTGGTCCGCACATGTTTCCACATATTTGTGGTATTGAGGTTGCTGACACTTTTCCCTCTTTTGACTTTCTGATGACACACCTTGCATTTGACAAAGCAAATGTCATCTGCAACTGTGTCAAAAAAGGACCAGGCACTGCAAGTCTTGGGAGCGCCCATTTTGGCTTTTGGAAGAGCCATGCTCCGAATGGGTGCCGAAGTGGAGGCTACAGGCACCGCAGTCTTCCCCCTCCCTCTCCCTTTTTGGGCCATTCGGGGAATCTCTTCCTCAGAGATGCTCCCACCACCTTCCTGTACCTCATGCCACGATGGGTCAAGGACCTCAACATCTACACTACCCTATTCCACCAACTGCTTCTCCTGGGTAGTCTCGGCAGCACAGCACGCACCAGAAAGTGGCACCTGAGTCTCACCATCAGATGCGTACTGAGGTGTGCTGACCGGAGGCACTGGTGTTATGAACAGGTGATTCAGAACCACAATGGACCTAGTGGTTAAGAGCACACAAAGTGACCTTATAGTTACTAACATAGGACGAGCTCTGAGACGTGGGAACTCTGCTGACCGCAATCCCTAATCCTATCATACCACACTAGAGGTAGCCGTGGATTGCGCCTAACGCTCCCTATGCAACTCAGCACAGCCTGAGAAACTAACTAGCCCTGAAGATAGAAAAATAAGCCTACCTTGCCTCAGAGAAATTCCCCAAAGGAAAAGGCAGCCCCCCACATATAATGACTGTGAGTTAAGATGAAAATACAAACACAGAGATGAAATAGATTTTAGCAAAGTGAGGCCCGACTTACTGAATAGACCGAGAATAGGAAAGATAGCTTTGCGGTCAGCACAAAAACCTACAAACAACCATGCAGAGGGGGCAAAAAGACCCTCCGCACCGACTAACGGTACGGAGGTGCTCCCTCTGCGTCTCAGAGCTTCCAGCAAGCAAGAAAAACCAATATAGCAAGCTGGACAGAAAATATAGCAAACAAAAGTAACACAAGCAGAACTTAGCTTATGCAGGGCAGACAGGCTACAAGAACGATCCAGGAGAGAGCCAGACCAATACTGGAACATTGACTGGAGGCCAGGAACAAAGAACTAGGTGGAGTTAAATAGAGCAGCACCTAACGACTTAACCTCGTCACCTGAGGAAGGAAACTCAGAAGCCGCAGCCCCACTCACATCCACCAGCGGAAGCTCATAGACAGAACCAGCCGAAGTACCACTCATGACCACAGGAGGGAGCTTGACCACAGAGTTCACAACACACTGGCCCACCCGCCTCTTCAGAATCAGAGAGACAAAGCTGATGGGCATCACTGCATACTGCCTCTTCTTCCATTTCTCTAATGCTGCTTGGCTGGCCCCCTCTTTCCAAGCCAAGAGATTCAGAGAACTGAAGTAGAGATGGCTCCTGTCCTGGGCTCTCTGACTGCCTGGGCAATTTGGCAGGTGGTGAAGAGACAGATGGGTGCTGTCCAGTGCTCTGTGCCTGAGAGGATGTGGCACTAATTGAAGTCGATGCATTAGCTGTCATCCATCCGACAATGGCTTCAATTTGTTCTTCCCGCAGCAGCGGGGTACGGCGATCTCCTACAAAGCTGCGCATGAAGGACTGTTCCCTGCTGAAACTGGGTGATGATGAGTCACCGGTGCCCGCAGCAGGCACAGAATCCCCAAGTCCTCTCCCTGCTCCACGCCCACACCCACGTGCCTTACTCCCTGCTTTCTTCATCTTGGTAGACTGATAAAGATAGGCAGAAAAGTACTAAGGGCTTAGTGTGCTTATTCCTGAACAGCTCCTAGCAGGTATAAGAAACACTAATTTTCTAAAGTGTGGACTAGACTTCTATATGAGCTAATGTGGCCTACACAACTGTAAAGTGGTGTGTTTGGTGAACTTTATTATTATTTTTTTTTTTTGCAGAACAGACTACAGAGTGAGCTACACTCACACACAGACCGTGCAGACAGCAGTGAACGGCACGGCAAGGCCAAAACAAGGTCCTCTATGTAATCCTATATAGTGTTTTTCCACAATCTAGCAAGATACGGAGGGAAAGCCACTAACAGGATAAATTTGAAAAAATGTGCAGCAGGCTGCACTAATTGAGAAACGGACAATGGAACGGTATGTGGCACTGACGCACCCTGAGCTGACTACAACGGCTGTGGCGGTAGAACAGACTACAGAGCGAGCTGCACTCACACACAGACCGTGCAGACAGCCGTGAACGGCGCTGCAAGGCCAAAACAAGCTCCTCTATGTAATCCTATTGTGATGTGCTGCTGCAGTGCAGTATAGAGCAATCTCCACCAGGGGGTTCTGGCTAAGGAAAGGAGGTTGCACACACAGCACAGCAACACTGAGCAACAACACAGGTGTCACAGGTAATGAAAGGGACATGAAACAAGCCAAGGTCATACATGGAGATAGCAGCGCGTTACAGAAGGGGCGAGCAGAGAATCGTCGGGGACAAGCAAGACGTCAGAACCTACCGGGAACGTGGTAACCAAAACGTGAGACGGAGACGGAGTCGGGGTACAGGCCAGAGGTCAGAACAAGTCATAAACAGGTGTAGGCAGTCAGAGGCAAACAGGAACACAATTACAGGGATCAGGTCAGGAGCTCAAACCGTGCAGCATGAACTATAGCTGACACTGGCCCAATGGCTGCAGAGGACTTAAATAGTTCAGCCAGCTCCAGGGTGAGGCAGAGAGGATTAACTCCCACATGACCAGTCCAGAGACAAGAGAGCTTAGCATAATCTCAGAACTGGATCATGACACCTATATAGTGTTTTTCCACAATCTAGCAGGATACGGAGGGAAAGCCACTAATAGGATAAATTTGAAAAAATGTGCAGCAGGCTGCACTAATTGAGAAACGGACAATGGAACGGTATGAGGCAGTGACGTACCCTGAGCTGACTACAACCGACTGTGGCGGCAGAACAGACTACATAGCGAGCTGCACTCACACACAGACCGTGCAGACAGTCGTGAACGGCGCTGCAAGGCCAAAACAAGCTCCTCTATGTAATCCTATATAGTGTTTTTCCACAATCTAGCAGGATACGGAGGGAAAGCCACTAATAGGATAAATTTGAAAAAATGTGCAGCAGCCTGCACTAATTGAGAAACGGACAATGGAACGGTATGAGGCAGTGACGCACCCTGAGCTGACTACAACCGACTGTGGCGGCAGAACAGACTACATAGCAAGCTGCACTCACACACAGACCGTGCAGACAGCCGTAAACGGCGCTGCAAGGCCAAAACAAGCTCCTCTATGTAATCCTATATAGTCTTTTTCCACAATCTAGCAGGATACGGATGGAAAGCCACTAATAGGATAAATTTGAAAAAATGTGCAGCGGGCTGCACTAATTGCAAAAAAGGACAATGGATTGAACAGTATGAGGCAGTGATGCACCCTGAGCTGACTACAACCAGTGGTGGCTGCGGACAGACTACAGAGTGAGCTGCACTCACACACACAGAGACCTTGCAGACAGCTGTGAACAGCGCTGCAAGGCAAAAGCAAGGTTCTCACACAGCGGTTGCTAAATTAGCCAGGGTAAAGCACAATGAAGCAAATCGCTATCTTTAAACTGGCCCTCAGTCAGAACACAGCGTCCTGTCCCTAACTGAATTCACAGCAGAGTGAGCCCAAAATGGCGGCGGCAACTTTCATAGTGCATCATGACATCATTTCAGCAGCCAATCACAGCCATGCCAGTAGTTACTACCATGCAGAACAGGATGTGTCCACACTTCTAATCATTCCTCATTGGCTGAATTCGGGCTCTTAGAATTATGGGAACTTCCGATTCCGGTATCCGATATACTGAAAGAACTCGGTATCGGAATTCCGATACCTCAAATATCGGCCGATACCCGATACTTGTGGTATCGGAATGCTCAACACTAGTCAAGAGTGGGAGAAGAGGGTTGCATTGACAATCCAAAACAATGGGCAACACTTTGACCACATTTTATAAGTTGTCATAAACTTGTCATAAACTTGTAAATAACTCATGAAAGAATAAAGTTACATTAAAACCAAGCACACCGTTGTTTTTCTTGTGAAATTCTAAATAAGTTTGATGTGTCACATAACCCTCTTTCCATTGGAAAAAATAAAGTTGGATGCAAAATGGCCAACTTCAAAATGGCCGCCATGGTCACCACCCATCTTGAAAAGTTTTCCCCCTCCCATATACTAATGTGCCACAAACAGGAAGTTGATATCACCAACCATTCCCATTTTATTTAGGTGTATCCATATAAAGGGCCCACCCTGTAGAATTCTCTGGGATGAGCTCTGTGTGTGTGACATGGAGATGGCTATAATACATTTTTTGGTGGATTTCATCACAATCAGCATTGTGTGTGATATACTGTGAGGAAAATATCCTATGAGCGATATATTAGAGGCTGATCAGATGCACGTACAACGTCCCTTCTGGACGTCGATGAATCTTGACGGATAGGACAACTGCCGCTCCTACCACCTGAGGGGCTAGTCATCCTGGTATGCTGGTGGCTCGACAAGGCATCTGGTGAGAGTTCCTGCTGCCACAGCTGCTGGAACGGCTGCTGCTGCTGCTCTTGATGCCCTGCTTCGATGATGAAACTCTGGGCATGGGTGCGTCTTCTGTGGTCATTCCTCTTTATGAGCAATCCACTGCACTCCCCGCCTCCTCCGGTGCCCATCAATAGTCCCTCCCCAACTGCCATGCTGCCGGGATACTTTAAACGGTCTGTGTTTTCCTTCATGGGCGCTGCCATCTTGGATCCGGCACCCACTCCGACGTCATGCTGCACGCCCATCCCCAGCGTGCCCTGCGCGTGACGTCAGCCGCGTGCGACCCAGAAGTGGCTTCCCTTCCAGGAGCTCCTGGATGCCGTCGGGGGGGGGGGGGGGGGCGGCCACGGAAGAGCCCTGGACACCTGACCGTGCTGCACCCACGCCCGTTCGGACACTGAGGCCCTCAGGGCCAGCGGATGGTGCCTTCATCACCCGAAGACTAGCGCACAGGCTCTACCTGTTCTTCCACGCCAGGACATAAGTGGATAAGTATACTGTGACCGCCGTCTTCAGCACGAGGGTCCCTGTCAGGACAAGAAACCCAACTGAAGCGACGGTGAGGTACCGCTCTTTTATTGTCAGTAGGGTTCCTGTCCTGGCTGGACGGATCCCCTCCCTCCGGTGTGCTGGCATGGGGAAGGGAAAATATAAAAATAATAAACCAACAGTAAATTGCGTGATCCACAGTAATCCATATAATAATGAGTGTCCCACGATGATTTCCCGTGGAGAGCTGTCACATCGGCAGATGCGACCGCTCTCCAGGGGCTCTGGTAATAGAATGACAGAAGGTATCCTTCTGCACTATATCCCTCCGCCCCTGTGAGTACAGTATAGTTCATACTGTCACTTGCTGCTCTGCTGCATGGGAAAATTCTCACTCAGCATTGACGTAAAGTGAGAGCAATGAACTCATTGAACCCTCAGTGATAACACTGCAGGAGCCATTGTCTCCTGTCAGTGTGTCACTGAAGGCCTATAGAGCAGTCACATCTGATGTGACAGCTCTATAGGGGAGATCGTCGTGGGACACTCATTATTAATTGGACTGCATCGCACAGGGAGTATGCAGTTGGTTTATTATTTATTTTTTTGCAGGTGATCGATGGTGGTTGTAAGTATGGTGAAATTAAGAATATTAAAATACTTTTTTCTGGCTGTTTCACTGCTCAAAAAAATAAAGGGGGCACTTAAACAACAGAATATAACTCCAAGTAAATCAAGCTTCTGTTAAATCAAACTGTCCACTTATGAAGCAACACTGACAATCAATTTCACATGCTGTTGTCCAAATGGAATAGAGAACAGATGGAAATTATTGGCAATTATCAAGACACACTTAATCAAGGAGTGGTTCTGCAGGAGGGGACCACAGACCATATCGCAGTACCAATGCTTTCTGGCTGATGTTTTGGTCACTTTTGAATGTTGGTTGTGCTTTTGTAAGGAGGTTGCTTTCCCTGCTCCTTGCCTGGAACCACTTAGTCAGACAGCTGGGTTGTTGGGGGGAAGACTTTCTGCCCTGGACAGAGGGGACCAGGTGACTGCTGGGAAGAGAGAGGGGTGTTGTGAGAAAAAGTGTGGGAGAGCAGAGAGAGGGCAGAGCGCCAAAGAGAGGGCAGGCTGCAGCGCCATGCTCCCCTAAAAGTAGTGCTCCCTGTGAGGGCACTGAGGCTGAGATACCCACCATAGTGAAGGCTGGATGTGAGGGTGTAGACTCGGAAGCCTCCTGAATCAGAGAAGACTCTTCCCCTGACAGCGCAGAGACAGTGACCGGTGACCGCAGTGACAAGCAAAGATCCCTGAGTGTGATTTCTGCCCAGTGTGTGTGTGACATCATTGCATACAGAGACTCCTGCAGCAGTGACAGAGACAGTGCTACTTCCTGATTCCAGCTGCACAGGGAGAAAAGGCTGCAGAGGCTTAACCCCAGAGTTTCTAGTTTTCAGGAGACAGAGAAGAGACTTCAGGATCTCAAGCCCTGCTGGTGACTGTACCCACGTTGGAATAAGGACCCTCCAGTCAGGACCTCCCTGGACTGATAAGTTACAAGAACACTCGTTAACCCTTTTGATTTCGCTTAACTTTTTACTGTTTGATTCGTCTTTACTACCCCCTGTTTACTCCCTGCGAGGAGAATCTTACTCCTGTTAATAAATTCCCCTCAACAGTTGGCCTGTCTGTTCCGTGGTGACATACTCAACCCTGCACTCTATTACACTTTCACACTCGTGGTAGCCTGAGACGGATTCTACAACCCACACAAGTGGCTCAGGTAGTGCAGCTCATCCAGGATGGCACATCAAAGAGAGCTGTGGCAAGAAGGTTTGCTGTGTCTGTCAGCGTAGTGTCCAGAGGCTGGAGGCTCTACCAGGAGACATGGAGTGGGCAGTAGGAGGGGAGCAACCCAGCAGCAGGACCACTACCTCAGCCTTTGTGCAAGGAGGAACAGGAGGAGCACTGCCAGAGCCCTGCAAAATGACCTCCAGCAGGCCACAAGTGTTCATGTGTCTGCACAAACAGTTGGAAACCGACTCCATGAGGATTGTCTGAGTGCCGAACATCCACAGATGGGGTTGTGCTCACAGCCCAACACTGTGCAGGACGTTTGGCATTTGCCACAGAGCACCAAGATTGGCAAATTCGCCACTGGCACCCTATGCTCTTCACAGATGAAAGCAAGTTCACACTGAGCACTGAGCCCTCCACCTCCAAAACCAACTTCTCCACCATTACAGAAGATCGACCCTCCACTCTACTCTCAAGATCAGATGTCACCACCTGTGCACTTGACTCGATCCCTTCCCACTTCATCCCAAACCTTGCCACAGTCTTCATCCCAACTCTAACCCATCTCTTCAACCTATCACTAACAACTGGTGTTTTCCCCTCAAGCTTTAAACATGCATCAATCACACCTATCCTCAATAAGCCCTCTCTTGAACCATCCTCTGTATCTCGCTATCACCCTATATCACTTCTCCACTATGCCTCAAAACTACTGGAACAACACGTCCATCTTGAACTGTCCTCCCATCTATCTTCCTGCTCCCTTTTTGACCGCTTACAATCAGGCTTCCGGTCACACCACTCCACTGAAGTTGCCCTAACTAAGGTCACCAATGACCTATTGCCAAGAGCAAGCAACACTTCTCTATCCTCCTCCTCCTCCTGGACATGTCCTCTGCCTTTGACACAGTGGACCATTCCCTATTACTACAGACCCTCTCATCCCTTGGCATCACAGACTTGGCCCTATCCTGGATCTCGTCATACCTAACTGACTGAACATTTAGCGTCTCCCATTCACACACCACCTCCTCACCTCGCCCCCTATCTGTCGGAGTCCCGCAAGGTTCAGTTCTAGGGCCCCTGTTCTTCTTCATTTACACTTGGCCTGGGACAGCTCATAGAATCTCATGGTTTTCAGTATCATCTCTATGCTGATGACACACAGATCTACATCTCTGGACCAGATATCACCACCCTATCAACCAGAATCCCTCAATGTCTATCCGCTATTTCATCCTTCTTCTCCGCTAGATTTCTAAAACTTAACTTGGACAAAACAGAATTCATTGTCTTACCCCATCTCACGCGACCCCCCCAACGAACCTATCCATTACAGTAAATGGCTGCCCACTCTCCCCAGTCCCACAAGCTCGCTGTCTCAGGGGAATCCTTGACACTGATCTCTCCTTCAAACTGCATATCCAAGCCCTTTCCACTTCCTGCCTCCTTCAACTCAAAAATATTTCACGGATCTGCACATTCCTAAACCAAGAATCTGCAAAAACCCTAGTTCATGCCCTCATCATCTCCCGCCTCGACTACTGTAACCTCCTGCTCTGTGGCCTCCCCTCTAACACTCTCGCACCCCTCCAATCTATTCTAAACTCTGCTGCCCGACTAATCCACCTGTCCCTCCGATATTCCCCGGCCTCTCCCCTCTGTCAATCCCTTCACTGGCTCCCCATTATCCAGAGACTCCAGTACAAAAGCCTAACCATAATATACAAAGCCATCCACAACCTGTCTCCTCCATACATCTGTGACCTCGTCTCCCAGTACTTTCCTGCACGCAACCTCCGATCCTCACAAGATCTCCTTCTCTACTCCCCTCTTATCTCCTCTTCCCACAATCGCATACAAGATTTCTCTCGCACATCACTCATACTCTGGAACTGTCTACCACAACATATCAGACTCTCACCTACCATCGAAACCTTCAAAAAGAACCTGAAGACCTACCTCTTCCGGCAAGTCTACAACCTGCAGTAACCACTGATCGACCAAACCACTGTACGACCAGCTCTATCCTCACCTACTGTATCCTCACCCATCCCTTGTAGATTGTGAGCCCTCGCGGGCAGGGTCCTCTCTCCTCCTGTACCAGTTGTGACTTGTATTGTTCAAGATTATTGTACCTGTTTTTATTATGTATACCCCTCCTCACATGTAAAGCGCCATTGAATAAATGGCGCTATAATAATAAATAATAATAATAATGTGACAGACGTGACAGAGTCTGAAGACGCCGTTGAGAGCGATCCGCTGCCTGCAACATCCTTCAGCATGACCGGTTTAGCAGTGGGTCATTAATGGTGTGGGGTGGCATTTCTTTGTAGGTCCGCACAGCCTTCCTTGTACTCACCAGAGGTAGCCTGACTGCCATTAGGTACTGAGATGAGATCCTCAGACCCCTTGTGAGACCATATGCTGGTGCGGTTGTCCCTGGGTTCCTCCTAATGCAGGACAATGCCAGACCTCATGTGGCTGGCGTGTGTCAGCAGTTCCTGCAAGGTGAAGGCATCGAAGCTATGGACTGGCCCGCCCTTTCCGCAGACCTGAATCCGATTGAACACATCTGGGACATCATATCTCGCGCCATCCACCAACGTCACTTTGCACCACAGACTGTCCAGGAGTTGGGAGATGCTTTAGAGAGGAGAGGAGATCCCTCAGAAGACCATCCGCAGCCTCATCCAGAGCATGCCCAGGCATTGTAGGGAGATAATACAGTCACGTGGAGGCCACACACTACTGAGCATCATTTCCTTGTCTTAAGGCATTTCCACTAAGTTGGATCAGCCTGTAACTTAATTTTTCACTTTGTTTTGAGCATCATTCCAACTCCAGACCTCCGTGGGATATTAGTTGAGATTTACATTGATCATTTTTAGATTTTATTGCTCTCAACACATTCCACTATATAATGAATAAAGATTTACAACTGGAATATTTTTTATTCAGTGATATCTAGGATGTGGGATTTTAGTGTTCCCTATATTTTTTTGAACAGTGCATATGTAATATCAAGCCCGAGGTTTAGTAATGAACAGTAGCAATAAGTATTGGAAACAGAACGGCACTAGAGCGATACGAATTCCACACAGTGGGACTAATAATGGACAACCTACTGTCAGGCGTCACGAAAGCTGTTGGTCTCCGGTGCTCTGCATAAACGTGTCAGAAAGTCCATATGCAATAAACGAACAGAAAAGTATGCGGCACTCACCCAAGGATAGCTGTGAAATTCGTGAACTTTATTGGAGAAGAAATATAACATACGTCCGTCAGGACATCAGGTTTACAGGAGGGTGCGGTGTTGGAGTACGGACGACGGCCGTTTCGCACACTAAGTGCTTCGACGGGTCCAGATGGTAGATTACAATACGTCATTTCCTTTTAAAGGATCTCTGACGTATGTACACATGCATGGCGCTAATCCCGACCTTCTTAGTTTCGCTGGCATAGAAATTGTGAAATATCCTCCGCAAGGAGGTGGCCAAAATAAAATTTTATTACAGAAAGAAGCCAGATGGATTCTAAATGCAAATGCCCAAGGGCCAATTGGCCTAAATGACAGGCTTGACATGTCGGTATTCGAGAGGTTACGGTACTAATTTATTTGACTGTTTGTAAGACAGTATTATATACTATATTCTATTTATGATTAATAAGATCAGAGCCACATCTACGTCCTATACTGGACAGAAAAAAACTCCCATAGATAATATGAACAATTAGAAAGAATGGAGTCAGAACGCTGCCAAATAGATCAATACAATTACAAATATTTATTCAATAGTACTATAAGATATACAATCACATAAACATCTAAAAAATCTACAGTACATGTAAGGTAACTCATGTGAAGGGTACAGGTAACAAAATCATGTACCACCCCAAAATGTAATACAACTTAAGGTCCAAGGTTCAGAGCACAAGGTAAGTATACAAAAGATGAAAGCACACTTGTGAAATCCCTCAATGAGCCTCTATGTGCTAGCTGTATCAAAGAATGTTAAGGACTGGACCTTACCCATGTTAGTCGTGGAGTGGACGTGACGATTGCCAGCCCCTACGCGCAGGCTTCTTCGGGTCGGCCCCCCGAAGAAGCCTACGCGAAAAGATTGTATATCTTATAGTACTATTGAATAAATATTTGTAATTGTATTGATCTATTTGGCAGCGTTCTGACTCCATTCTTTCTAATTGTTCATATATTCTATTTATATGGATTGTAAAATACGAAGAATCTTTTGGTATTGTATGTTTGTAAGTAGATTATTTGATAATATGTCACAGTCACAAATAATTCACAAATTTTTTTGTTATACTCACGTTTCTAATCTTGTGTACATACGTCAGAGATCCTTTAAAAGGAAATGACGTATTGTAATCTACCATCTGGACCCGTCGAAGCACTTAGTGTGCGAAACGGCTGTCGTCCGTACTCCAACACCGCACCCTCCTGTAAACCTGATGTCCTGACGGACGTATGTTATATTTCTTCTCCAATAAAGTTCATGAATTTCACAGCTATCCTTGGGTGAGTGCTGCATACTTTTCTGTTCATTTAGTAATGAACAGGTGTCAGCCAGATACCCTCATTAACCCCTTTGCCCCCAAGGGTGGTTTGCACGTTAATGACCAGACCAATTTTTACAATTCTGACCACTGTCCCTTTATGAGGTTATAACTCTGGAACGCTTCAACCGATTCAGTTGATTCTGACATTGTTTTCTCGTGACATATTGTACTTCATGATAGTGGTAAAATTTCTTTGATATAACCTGTGTTTATTTATGAAAAAAATGGAAATTTGGCAAAAATTTTGAAAATTTCACAATTTTCCAACTTTGAATTTTTATGCAATTAAATCACAGAGATATGTCACACAAAATACATAATAAGTAACATTTCCCACATGTCTATTTTACATCAGCACAATTTTGGAACCAAAATTTTTTTTTGTTAGGGAGTTATAAGGGTTAAAAGTTGACCAGCAATTTCTCATTTTTACAACACCATCTTTTTTTAGGGACCACATCCCATTTGAAGTCATTTTGAGGGGTCTATATGATAGAAAATACCCAAGTGTGACACCATTCTAAAAACTGCACTCCTCAAGGTGCTCAAAACCACATTCAATAAGTTTATTAACCCTTCAGGTGTTTCACAGGAATTTTTAGAATGTTTAAATAAAAATGAACATTTAACTTTTTTTCACAAAAAATTTAATTCAGCTCCAATTTGCTTTATTTTACTAAGGGTAACAGGAGAAAATGGACCCCAAAGGTTGTTGTACAATTTGTCCTGAGTACGCTGATACCCCATATGTGGGGGTAAACCACAGATTGGGTGCATGGCAGAGCTCGGAAGCGAAGGAGCGCCATTTGACTTTTCAATGCAAAATTGACTGGAATTGAGATGGGACGCCATGTTGCGTTTGGACAGCCACTGATGTGCCTAAACATTGAAACCGCCCACAAGTGACACCATTTTGGAAAGTAGACCCCCTAAGGAACTTATCAGTAGACCCCCTAAAGTAGACCCCCTAAGGCACTTTGACACACCAAGTGCTTCACAGAAGTTTATAATGCAGAGCCGTAAAAATAAAAAATCATATTTTTTCACAAAAATGATTTTTCACCCACAATCTTTTATTTTCCCAAGGGTAAGAGAAGAAATTGGACCCTAAAAGTTGTTGTACGATTTGTCCTGAGTACGCTGATACCCTATATGTGGGGGTAAACCACTGTTTGGGCGCATGGCAGAGCTTGGAAGGGAAGGAGCGCCATTTGACTTTTCAATGCAAAATTAACTGGAATTGAGATGGGACGCCAAGTTGCGTTTAGAGAGCCACTGATGTACCTAAACATTGAAACCCCCCACAAGTGACACCATTTTAGAAACTAGATCCCCTAAGGAACTCATCTAGGTGTGTTGTGAGAACTTTGAACCCCCAAGTGTTTCACTACAGTATATAACGCAGAGCCGTGAAAATAAAAAAACTTTTTTTTCCCACAAAAATTATTTTTTTTAGCCCCCAGTTTTGTATTTTCCCAAGTGTAACAGGAGAAATAAGACCCCAAAAGTTGTTGTCCATTTTGTTCTGAGTACACTGATACTCCATATGTGGGGGGGGGGACAACGTCAACGTTTGGGCGCATGGGAGAGCTCGGAAGGGAAGGAGCACTGTTTTACTTTTTCAACGCAGAATTAGCTGGAATTGAGATCGGACGGAAATCGGAGATTTGGAATGCAGACTTAGATAGAATGGTCTGCAGGCGTCACATTGAGTTTGCAGAGCCCCTAATGTACCTAAACAGTAGAAACCCCCCACAACTGACCCCATATTGGAAACTAGACCCCCCAAGGCACTTATCTAGATGTGTTGTGAGAACTTTGAACCCCCAAGTGTTTCACTGCAGTTTATAACGCAGAGCCGTGAAAATAAAAAATCTTTTCTTTTCCCACAAAAATTATTTTTTACCCCCAGTTTTGTATTTTCCCAAGGGTAGCAGGAGAAATTGGACCCCAAAAGTTGTTGTCCAATGTGTCCTGAGTACACTGATACCCCATATGTGGGGGGGACCACCGTTTGGGCGCATGGGAGAGCTCGGAAGAGAAGGAGCACTGTTTTACTTTTTCAACGCAGAATTAGCTGGAATTGAGATCGGACGCCATGTCACGTTTGGAAAGCCCCTGATGTGCCTAAACAGTGGAAACCCCCAATTATAACTGAAACCCTAATCCAAACACACCCCTAACCCTAATCTCAACGGTAACCCTAAACACACCCCTAACCCTAATCCCAACCCTATTCCCAACCGTTGATTTACTTTTATAGTGTGTTTTTTAGCGGATTTTTATGATTGGCAGCCGTCACACACTGAAAGACGCTTTTTATTGCAAAAAATATTTTTTGCGTTACCACATTTTGAGAGCTATATTTTTTCCATATTTTGGTCCACAGAGTCATGTGAGGTCTTCTTTTTTGCGAGACGAGTTGATGTTTTTATTGGTAACATTTTCGGGCACGTGACAATTTTTATTCCGATTTTTGTGAGGCAGAATGACCAAAAACCAGCTATTCATTAATTTCTTTTGGGGGAGTCGTTTATACCGTTCCGCGTTTGGTAAAATGGATGAAGCAGTTTTATTCTTCGGGTCAGTACAATTACAGCGATACCTCATTTATATCATTTTTTTATGTTTTGGCTCTTTTATACGATAAAAACTATTTTATAGAAAAAATAATTATTTTTGCATCGCTTTATTCTGAGGACTATAACTTTTTTACTTTTTAATTGATGATGCTGTCTGGCGGCTCGTTTTTTTGCGGGATAAGATGACGTTTTCAGTGGTACCATGGTTATTTATTTTGGTCTTGTTGATCGCGTGTTATTCGACTTTTTGTTCGGCGGTATGATAATAACGCGTTGTTTTTTGCCTCTTTTTTTTTTTTTTACCGCGTTCACTGAAGGGGTTAACTGGCCGGACAGTTTTATAGATAGGGTCGTTACGGACGTGGCAATACTAAATATGTGTACTTTTATTGTTTTTTTTTATTTAGATAAAGAAATGTATTTATAGGAACGATATTTTTTTTAACATCATGTTATAGTGTAAGATCGTTGATCTGACACTTTTCTGTGCAGTGTGTCAGATCAGCGATCTGACATGCACAGCTGCAGGCTTCACAGTGCCTGCTCTGAGCAGGCGCTGTGAAGCCACTTCCCTCCCTGCAGGACGCGGATGCCGCGGCCATCTTGGATCCGAGCCTGCAAGGAGAAGGAGGAGGTAAGAGACCCTCGCTGCGCGATGCTTCCCTATACCGCCGGCACACCACGATCATGTTTGATCGCAGTGTGCTGGGGGTTAATGTGTCGGGAGCGCGACCGATCGCTATGATGTACTATCCCGTCGGTGGTCATACGGGCCCACCCCACCTCGACGGGTTAGTGTTATGACCTGGTGGTCAGGACAATAATGGACCTGGTGGTTAAGAGCACACGGAATGACCTGATAGTTACTGATAATAAAGGACGAGCTCTGGGATGTGGGAACTCTGCTGACCGCATCCCTAATCCTATCACACACACTGGAAATAGCCGTGGATTGCTCCTAACGCTCTCTATGCAACTCGGCACAGCCTAAGGAACTAGCTAGCCCTGAAGATAGAAAAATAAAGCCTACCTTGCCTCAGAGAAATTCCCCAAAGGAAAAGGCAGCCCCCCACATATAATGACTGTGAGTAAAGATGAAAATACAAACACAGAGATGAAATAGATTTAGCAAAGTGAGGCCCGACTTACTGAACAGACTGAGGATAGGAAAGGTAGCTTTGCGGTCAGCACAAAAACCTACAAAAAGACCACGCAGAGGGCGCAAAAAGACCCTCCGCACCGACTCACGGTGCGGAGGTGCTCCCTCTGCGTCCCAGAGCTTCCAGCATGCAAGACAACAATAAAAATAGCAAGCTGGACAGAAAAATAGCAAACCAAAGAAAATACAAGCAGGAACTTAGCTTCTGCTGGGAAGACAGGTCACAAGAACGATCCAGGAGTGAACTAGACCAATACTGGAACATTGACAGGTGGCATGGAGCAAAGATCTAAGTGGAGTTAAATAGAGCAGCCAGCTAACGAATTAACCTCGTCACCTGTGGAAGGAAACTCAGAAACACCCACCAGAGGAAGTCCATGGACAGAACCAGCCGAAGTACCATTCATGACCACTGGAGGGAGCCCGACAACAGAATTCACAACAGTACCCCCCCCTTGAGGAGGGGTCACCGAACCCTCACCAGAGCCCACAGGCCGATCAGGATGAGCCAAATGAAAGGCACGAACCAGATCGGCAGCATGAACATCAGAGGCAAAAACCCAGGAATTATCTTCCTGACCATAACCCTTCCACTTGACCAGGTACTGGAATTTCCGTCTCGAAATACGAGAATCCAAAATCTTCTCCACCACATACTCCAACTCCCCCTCAACCAACACCGGGGCAGGAGGATCAACGGATGGAACCACAGGCGCCACGTATCTCCGCAATAACGACCTATGGAACACATTATGGATGGCAAAAGAAGCAGGAAGGGCCAAACGAAATGACACAGGATTGATAACCTCAGAAATCTTATACGGACCAATGAAACGAGGCTTAAACTTAGGAGAGGAAACCTTCATAGGAACATAACGAGACGACAACCAAACCAAATCCCCAACACGAAGTCGGGGACCCACACAGCGCCGGCGGTTATCGAAACGTTGAGCCTTCTCCTGGGACAATGTCAAATTGTCCACCACATGAGTCCAAATCTGCTGCAACCTATCCACCACAGTATCTACACCAGGACAGTCCGAAGACTCAACCTGTCATGAAGAGAAACGAGGATGGAAACCAGAATTGCAGAAAAACGGCGAAACCAAAGTAGCCGAGCTGGCCCGATTATTAAGGGCGAACTCAGCCAACCGCAAAAAGGACACCCAATCATCCTGATCAGCAGAAACAAAGCATCTCAGATATGTTTCCAAAGTTTGATTAGTTCGTTCGGTTTGGCCATTTGTCTGAGGATGAAAATCCGAGGAAAAAGACAAATCAATGCCCATCCTAGCACAAAAGGATCGCCAAAACCTCGAAATAAACTGGGAACCTCTGTCAGAAACGATGTTCTCCGGGATACCATGTAAACGAACCACATGCTGGAAAAATAATGGCACCAAATCAGAGGAGGAAGGCAATTTAGACAAAGGTACCAAATGGACCATCTTAGAAAAGCGATCACAAACCACCCAAATGACCGACATCTTTTGAGAGACGGGGAGATCCGAAATAAAATCCATAGAAATATGTGTCCAGGGCCTCTTCGGGACCGGCAAGGGCAAAAGCAACCCACTGGCACGAGAACAGCAGGGCTTAGCCCGAGCACAAGTCCCACAGGACTGCACAAAGGAACGCACATCCCGTGACAAAGACGGCCACCCAAAGGATCTAGCCACCAAATCTCTGGTACCAAAGATTCCAGGATGCCCAGCCAACACTGAACAATGAATCTCAGAGATAACTCTACTAGTCCATCTATCAGGGACAAACAGTTTCTCCGCTGGGCAACGGTCAGGTCTATCAGCCTGAAATTTTTGCAGCACCTGCCGCAAATCAGGGGAGATGGCAGACAAAATTACCCCCTCTTTGAGAATACCCGCCGGCTCAGGAACACCCGGAGAGTCAGGCACAAAACTCCTTGACAGGGCATCAGCCTTCACATTCTTAGAGCCCGGAAGGTACGAAACCACAAAATCAAAACGGGAGAAAAATAACGACCATCGAGCCTGTCTCGGATTCAACCGTTTGGCAGACTCAAGATAAGTCAAATTCTTGTCATCTGTCAAGACCACCACGCGATGCTTGGCTCCGTCAAGCCAATGACACCACTCCTCGAATGCCCACTTCATGGCCAACAACTCTCGATTACCAACATCATAATTACGCTCAGCATGCGAAAACTTTCTAGAAAAGAAAGCACATGGCTTCATCACTGAGCCATCAGAACTTCTTTGCGACAAAACAGCCCCTGCTCCAATCTCAGAAGCATCAACCTCAACCTGAAACGGGAGCGAAACATCTGGCTGGCACAACACAGGGGCAGAAGAAAAACGACGCTTCAACTACTGAAAAGCCTCTACAGCTGCAGAAGACCAATTGACCACATCAGCACCCTTCTTGGTCAAATCAGTCAACGGTTTAGCAACACTAGAAAAATTAGCGATGAAGCGCCGATAAAAATTAGCAAAGCCCAGGAACTTTTGCAGGCTCTTCACAGATGTCGGCTGAGTCCAATCGTAAATGGCCTGGACTTTAACAGGGTCCATCTCGATAGTAGAAGGGGAAAAAATGAACCCCAAAAATGAAACCTTCTGAACTCCAAAGAGACACTTTGACCCCTTCACAAACAAGGAATTCGCACGAAGGACCTGGAACACCATTCTGACCTGCTTCACATGAGACTCCCAATCATCCGAAAAGACCAAAATATCATCCAAATACACAATCAGGAATTTATCCAGGTACTCTCGGAAGATGTCATGCATAAAGGACTGAAATACTGATGGAGCATTGGAAAGCCCGAATGGCATAAACAGGTACTTAAATGCTGTTTTCCATTCATCGCCTTGTTTAATACGCACAAGATTATACGCCCCTCGAAGATCTATCTTGGTGAACCACCTAGCCCCTTTAATACGAGCAAACAGATCAGACAGCAACGGCAAAGGATACTGAAATTTGACTGTAATTTTATTAAGAAGGCGGTAATCAATACAAGGTCTCAAAGAACCATCCTTCTTGGCCACAAAAAAGAACCCTGCTCCTAACGGTGATGACGACGGGCGAATATGGCCTTTCTCCAAGGATTCCTTTATATAACTCCGCATAGCGGCATGTTCTGGCACAGATAAATTGAACAATCGGCCCTTAGGAAACTTACTACCAGGAATCAAATTAATTGCACAATCGCAATCCCTATGAGGAGCTAGGGCACTGACTTTGGGCTCATCAAATACATCCCGATAATCCGACAAAAACTCTGGAACTTCAGAAGGAGTGGAAGACGAAATAGACAAAAATGGAACATCACCATGTACCCACTGGCAACCCCAGCTGGACACAGACATAGATTTCCAGTCCAATACTGGATTATGAACCTGTAGCCATGGCAACCCCAAAACGACCACATCATGCAGATTATGCAACACCAGACAGCGGATATCCTCCTGATGTGCAGGAGCCATGCACATGGTCAATTGGGTCCAGTACTGAGGCTTATTCTTGGCCAAAGGCGTAGCATCAATTCCTCTCAATGGAATAGGATACTGCAAGGGCTCCAAGAAAAAACCACAGCGCCTAGCATACTCCAAGTCCATCAAATTCAGGGCAGCGCCTGAATCCACAAATGCCATAACAGAATAGGATGACAAAGAGCAAATCAGAGTAACGGACAATAGAAATTTAGACTGTACCGTACCAATGGTGGCAGACCTAGCGAACCGCTTAGTGCGCTTAGGACAATCAGAGATAACATGAGTTATGAGGATAGGAAAGGTAGCTTTGCGGTCAGCACAAAAACCTACAAAAAGACCATGCAGAGGGCGCAAAAAGACCCTCCGCACCGACTCACGGTGCGGAGGCGCTCCCTCTGCGTCCCAGAGCTTCCAGCATGCAAGACAACAATAAAAATAGCAAGCTGGACAGAAATATAGCAAACCAAAGAAAATACAAGCAGGAACTTAGCTTCTGCTGGGAAGACAGGTCTCAAGAACGATCCAGGAGTGAACTAGACCAATACTGGAACATTGACAGGTGGCATGGAGCAAAGATCTAAGTGGAGTTAAATAGAGCAGCCAGCTAACGAATTAACCTCGTCACCTGTGGAAGGAAACTCAGAAACACCCACCAGAGGAAGTCCATGGACAGAACCAGCCGAAGTACCATTCATGACCACAGGAGGGAGCCCGACAACAGAATTCACAATAGGTTAGTACGTCAGATGTCAGAAAGGGGTTAATAAAACGGTGCATAAAGACTTAAATAAAGACACACACACACAATCTGTGTTAAAAGCAATATCTGTTTATTTTTCAAAACATTAAAAAAAAATTGTGTGGTCTCCCACATAATTTTCATAACCAGCTGAGGGAAAGCCGACAGCTGAGGGCTGATGTTAATATTCTGGGAAAGAACCAAAAGCCATAAGGTTCCCAGGCTAGTAATATCAGCTCACAGATGTTTGCTTAGCCTTCACTGGCTATTTAACAGGGGAACCCCAGAAAAATATTGACATGGGGTCCCCCTATAAAATCAAGCTAGCAAAGTGTAGGCAGACAGCTGTGGGCTGATTTTAATAGCCTGGGAAGGGGCCATGGATATTGCCCCCCCCCCCCAAGCCTAAAAACAGCAGATCTCAGCCACCCCAGGTATGGTGCATTTTATAGATGCACAAATTCTGACACTTAGCCTCACTCTGCCCACTTGCCCTGTAGCGGTGGCAAGTGGGTTAATATTTGTGGAGTTGATGTCACCTTTGTATTGCCCGGTGACCTCAAGCCCACGGCTGTGTAATGGAGAGGCATCAATAAGACACCTATCCATTACTAATCCTATAGTTATTTGGTCAATAAAGACACAGGAAGAATAAAGTCCTTTATTAATCTTAATTAACCATACTTACTGCATCACCTCATTCCTGACTCCCTCAATCTCCTGCAACAAAAATAAAATAAAAAAACAATATATAATTCTCTTTGTCCGCTGTAGTCCATTTACCGGGAGATGTCACTGCTCTACCTGGGCTTCAGTGATACACTGAGAGGAGTTAATATCTCCCACAGTGTATCACGGAGATGCAGTGAGAGTTCACCGGAGTTCATAACTCCAGTGCTCTCACTTTATGGCACTACCACTATGTGAGAATTTTGTCATGCAACGGTGCCATAAGTGACAGCACCGGAGCTGATCAGCTGATACACCGGGGGGCGATTAGCTCCTGTCAGTGTATCGCCGGTTGGGTAGAGCAGTTACATCTTCTGATGTTTCTGTTCTACATGTGAGATCGCCGTGGGACAATCTGGATTAACTTGGACTACGGTGGACAGGAAGTAAATATTGGTTTATTATATTACATTTAGTGTTGAGCATTCCGATACCGCAAGTATCGGGTATACCGATATCCGATTTTTTTGTGGTATCGGTATCGGAGGTGTAAAATAAAGAATTAAAATAAAAAATATTGTTATATTCACCTCTCCGGCGGCCCCTGGAACATCACCGCGAGTCACCGGCGTCCGGCAGGCTTCTTTGTTCAAAATGAGCGCCTTTAGGACCTGCGGAATGACGTCGCGGCTTCTGATTGGTCGCGTGCCGCCCATGTGACCACCACGCGACCAATCAGAAGCCGCGACGTCATTCCTCAGATAAATTCCTAGAATGAGCGCCTTTAGGACCTGTGGAATGACGTCGCGGCTTCTGATTGGTCGCGTGGCGGTGACATGGGCGGCACGCGACCAATCAGAAGCCGCGACGTCATTCCGCAGGTCCTAAAGGCGCTCATTTTGAACAAAGAAGCTTGCCGGACGCCGGTTTCTCGCGGTGATGTTCCAGTTTCCTCTCCTTCAGACCCTGGGATCCATCAGGATACCTTCCGATACTTGGTGTCCCATTGACTTGTATTGGTATCGGATATCGGTATCGGCGATATCCGATACTTTTCGGGTATCGGCCGATACTATCTGATACCGATACTTTCAAGTATCGGACGTTATCGCTCAACACTAATTACATTATTTCTAGGAGACGAGGGCGTCAGGGATTTCGTGTGAAGTGAGTTTAATGTGCTTTTATTTCTATGTGAATATGTATGTATTATGTGACTAATGAATATGTATGCAATTTTACTTTTTTTTTGAACAGTGAGCACAGGCGCCGGCTGAAGATACTACTCTCCCATCAGCAGCACCTGCTGTTACTGTTATCAGTGACACCAGATATAGCCCAATGGGAGCAGTAGTCTCATCAGGCCAAGCCTGCTTCATCACTGCGGGTCACAGTCAGCTGCAGAATCACGCTGACATCTGCCAGTATGATCCCACACTGCTGTGACCTACAGTACCTGCGGTAGCGTTACAGCACACACAAACACCTGCACACACACACAGACAACCGCACACACCCGCACACAGCAGTAGACACCCGCACACTCTCGAAGACACCCGCACACACACGCAGACAGCTGCACACACATGCAGACAGACACACATATTGTCCGCTAAATTTCAAAACGCAACATTGTTAAAAATCCTTCCAGGGGTCTTCCCCATGCTGTTCCAATGTCATTTGATCACTTTTCCCATCGATTTCCACAGTTTTTAGACCCTCAAAGACTTTTGGGGGGGTCGCGGTAAAAATGCTAGAGTTTCCCATAGACTTACATTGGGCTCGTTGCTCGGGGCGAGCTCCCAAGCATTCCAATTTGCTTAACACGAGCAACGAGCACCTGAGCATTTTTGTGCTTGCTCATCACTAATGTTCAGAAAATGCACTCAATACTTGGTCCGGGCTCCTTTTCCATCAGTTACTGCATCAATGCGGCGTGGCATGGAGGCGATCAGCCTATGGCACTGCTGAGGTGTTATGGAAGCCCAGGTTGCTTTGACAGCAGCCTTCAATTGATCTGCATTGTTGGGTCTGGTGTCTCACATCTTCCTCTTGACAATACCCTATAGATTCTCTATGGGGTTAAGGTCAGATGAGTTTGCTGGCCAATCAAGCACAGTGATACTATTGTTTTTAAACCAGGTATTGGTACTTTTGTCAGTGTGGACAGGAGCCAAGTCCTGCTGGAGAAAGAAATTTCCATCTCCAAAAACCTTGTCAACAGAGGGAAGCATGAAGTGCTCTAAAATTTCCTGATAAACAGCTGTGCTGACTTTGGTCTTGATAAAACACTGTGGGCCTACACCAGCAGATGCCATAGCTCCCCAAACCACCACTGATTGTGGAAACTTCACACTAGATCTCCAGCAGCTTGGATTGTGGCCTCTCCACTCTTCTTCCAGACTCTGGGACCTTGATTTCCAAATGAAATGCAAAATTTACTTTCATATGAAAACAACACCTTGGACCACTGCGCAACAGTCCAGTTCTTTTTCCCCTTGGACCAGGTAAAATGCTTCTGGCATTGTCTATTGGTCATAAGCAGCTTGACACAATGAACTCGATACTTGTAGCCCATGTCCTGGATACGTCTGTGTGGTGGCTCTTGAAGCAATGACTCCAGCAGCAGTCCACTCCTTGTGAATCTTCCCAAAATTTTTGAATGGCCTTTTCTTAACAATCCTTTCAAGGCTACGGTTATTCCGGTTGCTTGTTCACCTTTTTCTACCACACATTCCTTCCACTCAACTTTCCATTAATATGCTTGGATACAGCACTCTGCGAACAGCCAGCTTCTTTAGCAATGACCTTTTGAGGTTTACCGTCCTTGTGGAGTGTGTCAATCACTGCCTTCTAGACATCTGTCAAGTCAGCAGTCTTCCCCATGATTGTGGAGCCTACTAAAACAGACTAAGGGACATTTTTAAATGCTTAGGAAGCCTTTACAGGTTTTTTTTCTAATTTACTAAGATAATGACTTTTGGGTTTTCATTGGCTGTAAACCATAATCATCAACATTAACAGAAATAAATACTTGAAATATATCACTCTGTTTGTAATGACTATATAATATATGTGTTTCACTTTTTGTATTGAAGAACTGAAATAAATTAACTTTTCAACGATATTCTAATTTTTTTAGAAGCACTTGCATTTAATTAAAGTAGATTAGAAAAGCTATTCTAATAATTATTTATATTTCTGTGGCGCCAACATATTTGGCAGTACTTTACATTTTAGAGGGGACTTATGCAGACCAGGCCCGGATTTAGGGGGGGGTCCAAGGGGCCCGGGCCCTGGGCCACCCACCAAGCGGGGCCTCCCTCAAATATAGGGATAAATATCTCAAAACATGTAAAATACACGTCTCTTTGCTGTGAACCATTTCTAATTATAAGGAACATTTAACAAAAGAGAAATTATTGAAAGTGTAGGGACCTGGCTACGGTCCTACATCTCAGTGGCTGGTGCAGAGTGGCAGAGTCATGGGACCTGACCTGCGTAGGTATCCACTGACCTGGCTAGCCAGACTTCCTTCGTACCCTCCCTGTACCTAATGCTTAGCTTACGGCATGCGGCAGCCTTCTCTGATCCCAACAGAAGCTTCTAGGCGCTACCTATTCAGCTATATAATCGCTCCCTCGGATTAGATCAGATGAGAGTTTGTTCAGCTACCTTTGAGAAAGGAGGCGGAGCCACGATGTCGGTACAAGAAGAGGATTCTCCACTGCGGAGCGCGGCAGGACTTCACTCTGGATCTTCAGTCACTGAAGATCCAGAGGTGAAGTGGTTCAGTCTTCACAGTGTCGCGGTGGGTGAGTATGATCTCTGTCTGTCTGTGTGTGTGTCTGCCTGTGTATCTTTCTTGCAGCTCCTGTCCTACTGTAAAATACTAATTATTAATTGAATTATTCTTATTCTTACTCTGCACTGAGCACATTGCTTCTTGCTGACATTACCAAAAGCTATTTCTGTGTATGTAGCTCAGAGTATAAGTCAATGCTATATACAGAGGACACGTGGTCTGTGGGACATATAAATAAGGTCTCTTAGGAGGGTGGGGGGCTTTTGTCACGTGGGGGCTGCCACCTCCTGCCTTCACCATCATTCTCCATGAACATCAGACAAGGAAGCAACAGCTGGTAGCCATGATGACTTCAACGTTCACACAGACAGATGGTTTTACCATTCAGGACCTTGGGAAAGATGAGTAACAAGACAAGCGCTGATATTTACACATGGACAATCTATTCGTAACTATTTCATCTACTTTTATGTTTTGCTGCAATGTGGTTTTTCTGTGGACAATTCAATAAACCACTATACTTTTTATGAGAATACCATGACATTTTTATTTAAGAGTAAGCACCTGGTGAATAGTCCTGATTAAATAAATGTGCAAAATAAGCATATTTAACATTGGCCAAGCCAGCCAGTTTTGATTTTTTGTGCTATTTTTGCGTGAATTTCCTTCATCTTGGGGAAGACAGAAGAGCTCCACTAGATGTTGTGCAAGTTTTCAGGAATTCCACTTCCAAACTTCAAGTCACAAAGATGTCACAAGAGCCTATGAGTAACAGAGCCTAACAGGTGCAAGACGGTTTGACAAGCACTAGCATCGGAAGTGCTGAAGACAGACGTGCTGATGACCAGAGCCCAGCATTGTACAGCAAAGGAACTTCAAGCTGAGATATTTCAAGGTAAGAAAAATGGATTTATTTAATACGTATTCAAGTTCGCTGGAATTTTTAAGTCTAGGTGAAAAGTCTAAAAACGTAGAAATATTTTGGCTTAGCTTATTTGCAGAATGCAAGATAGCAAATCTAAAGTTAGATTCTAAGCTAGTATCTAGGAAAAAAGAAAGGGTGTACAGAATGGTCATTACTAATTTCAAGAAACAATCAATGATACATTGTTTTGTAAACAAATTTAGATTCTTAAATCCTGCATCTCGTGTTATTGCGTCACAAAAAGATTCTTTATTTGAATGTGCGCAATCCCTTGATTTTTCTAGAAAACATGAGAATCTTGAAAGAAAATCAAATTATTTGAAAACTAATAACATAATTCAATCTTATCAAAAAACAAAATCAAAATCTTCAAACCTGATCCAAAATCAAATCTATGAAGTACGAAGGAAATTACATATTTGCTACAAAGCCTATGAGTCCATTAAAGAAGTTGGTCTGAATGGGTTAAAAGCTGAAAGGCCAGATCTGTCTGTAAAGATGGCGGAAATTGATAGACAGAAGCAGGTGAGCATAGGGGGTGAGCTGAATACTCCATTATCACAACTCGTAAGTCTAAAGATGGCAATTTTAGGTTTTCAACAAATTATCGACAGAGAGGTAAAGTTTGGTTTAGGAATTGGCTAAAAATGTAATTATATTATATGATGAGTTATACAATGTATTATTTATTAATGTAATTATTTTATACAATATAATTCTGCAGATATATATTAATATAGTATATAGTAAATACTGTAGCATATTGTATAAGTAGAGATTATATTAACTGTATTTTTTATATGTATAGTGAAATAATTAAAAATTTACTCCAGTAATAATATTTAGAATTATATTAAATACATTTATTAAATATATACATATGTATAAGATATTTAAATTACTTTGTTTTTAAATAAATATGAAATTAACCTTTATCTTTTATTTTTCCATAGAGCTTTAATTTCAAAGCAGGAATTGAAAAAAACAAAAACAAAACTCTTATATGAATTTATGTCTTTATTTCCCACAGGAAGTTATAATAACTGCATGATTTTATATTTAACACTTAAAATAATAATACATAGCAATCTAAAATTTGTGTACTGTAAGTTTTCTCTCTGTAACATAATCTAAAACTTGTTTTCCCCACTGCATGGCATGACATGTCACACCCCTGTTTCATTTTAGAGTTGTAAGAGGAAGCTTTACGTTCAAATGGATTTGGTTGCAGGCCCTGTACCGATTTAGCTGTAGAACATTCAACTCGGGTTTCTTGTGGATGGGTCCTATCTATGGGTTAGAACATAGTGTTAGTAATTTGGGTTAGTGTACCTGTGTTCTTATTCTTTGTATGTGAAATATGTAGTTTCAACTTCTATGTGAGTCACAGTCTGAGTGACAGATGACAGATGAGTGTATGAGCAGCTGCTAAGAGTGATGTGTAACGTAAGAGAGACTATGTGGAATGTGGAATATGTATGCACAGGATGACAGAGGCCTCATGATTTATGGTATGTTGAAAAAAAAACGGTATGTTGAAAAAAAAACAACAACTTGTGTTTATGAGAAAATAAGATTCAGTTAAATAATTAGAATATTAAGATATATTTAAAAATTATCTACTCAACATATATTTCTATATTTCTTTAGTAATTATTATTTCTTGATTTAGTTAATAGTGAATAAGTGCAATCACACATCAATATGGTTTATCAAGAAAATCTACATTTAGAACATTTTTTCCAAATGATCATTTTATGATATTCAGTGGGTTTTTTTTAATAGTTACATAGATGAGTACACATCTTCAAACAAATATATGGCACAAGCTGATATGACAGTTATAAAATTAATTATTTTCATAAAAAATATTTTTTTATATTAAAGGGACACTGTCACCTGAATTTGGAGGGAACAATCTTCAGCCATGGAGGCGGGGTTTTGGGGTTTTTGAGTCACCCTTTCCTTACCCGCTGGCTGCATGCTGGCTGCAATATTGAATTGAAGTTCATTCTCTGTCCTCCGTAGTACATGCCTGCACAAGGTAAGATTGCCTTGTGCAGGCATGTACTACGGAGGACAGAGAATGAACTTCAATCCAATATTGCAGTCAGCATGCAGCCAGCGGGTAAGGAAAGGGTGAATCACAAACCCCGCCTCCATGGCTGAAGATTGTTCCCTCCAAATTCAGGTGACAGTGTCCCTTTAAGGGGGAAATGTGTTTTTGATCCTGATCACATCATCATCACATTTCATCAATACCTCTTCTTCACACATTTTAATAAAGAAGAAATATTAACAAGGTATTATTGGGTATAATAACATTAAGTATTATAAAAGTAATTTTTTTCCTCTAATAAAGGGTATTATATGCAAAGTTACATAATTTCAATATTTTGGTAATCCAAGGTTATGACAACATTTAGATGATGAAAATATTAAGGGAATGTGTTACTGAGACATAACCTCAGCATTTGTCATCATAAAGGCCTTATTCTTATTCTTATTTTTTATTCTCATTTTTATTTTTCATTTTTAATTGTTTCTTCATTTTTATTTTTCATTTTTATCTCAAGAAAAAAAAAATCAATATTTAATAAAGTAATGTCTACAAGAATATTGCTTTGTTGAATATAATGATCATATGGTTTCATTATATAAGAAATGTTTCAATTCTTTCATATGCAAATTGCCTCTTCTAAGAAAAAGAGGACTTAAACTCTATAGCGCCACCTGTTGGAAGTAGCGATCCTACAAGTCACAATCAACCCTTTAACGAGTCGTGCAATATGACTTAGGATAAAAGCCAAATTAGTATCACAATTCGCAGACACGGTGTTTCGGGCTGTTGGCCCTCGTCAGTGCGAAGCATGAGAACTAATTTGGCTAGGTGAGAGGCTCTGGACTGGGGTCTAAGGGGCATTGTTTCTCCTTATGGAGAGTGACATACCATCTCTGGCTTGTCAAGATAAGGAGGCTTATTTGCCGTGCAATGCTCCTCTGGGAAATATAATATGCAAATTGCCTCTTCTGAGAAAAAGAGGACTTAAACTCTATAGCGCCACCTGTTGGAAGTAGCGATCCTACAAGTCACAATGAACCCTTTAACGAGTCGTGCAATATGACTTAGGATAAAAGCCAAATTAGTATCTCAATTCGCAATGCGCAATACCATAATACAAGTCCCATTGGACGATGCCTGCAACAGTGACAGTGATTGACACATTAGCCAATGATGGGAGAGTAGTAGTCCCATCATCCGGCTAATGTGTTGAATGTAAAAAAAATAAATAAAAAATACTACATACATACTACATACAATACATTCATACATTACATACAATACATACATACAGACATACAGTACATTAAACATAGAGTTCATACTCACCATTACTTGTCACTTTGATACCCGAAGCTAGTGTCAACCTGTAAAAAAGATTAAAATAACAAACAAACAATATACTCCCTGTCCGCAGAAATGCATGAGTTTCCCACGACGATTTCCGGTGGAGAACGGCAGCATCAGCTGTTGCGTCCGCTCTCTAGGGTCTCCGGGAACACAATGACGGGACGAAGGTATCCTTCTGCACTGTATTCCTCCGCCGCTGTAAAAAAAATAGTCCCTAGTCTCACTTTTGGCATTGCTGTATGAGAAATTTTCCCACGCAGCAATTGCCATAAAGTGAGACTTTGTCCTAAGGTAACCTCTCAGTGACGCACTGCGGGAGCCATTGTCTCCTGTCAGTGTGTCACTGAGGGTCCTATAGAGCAGTGACATCACCCGATGTCACTGTTCTATAGGGGAGATCGTCGTGGGACACTCGTTATTAATTGGACTACGGCGGACAGGTAGTATACGGTTTATTATTTTACGTTTTTTGCAGGCGCTGAAGTATGGTAAGTATGGTTAAATTAAGAATATTAAAATACTTTTTTCCTAATGTGTGTGTTTTATTAACCCTTTTTTACTTTTGGATTAACCCCTTAGTGACAGAGCCAATTTGGTACTTAATGACCAGGCCAATATTTGCAATTCTGACCACTGTCACTTTATGAGGTTATAACTCTGGAACGCTTCAACGGATCCCGCTGATTCTGAGATTGTTTTTTCGTGACATATTGTACTTCATGTTAGTGGTAACATTTCTTCGATATTACTTGCGATTATTTATAAAAAAACGGAAATATGGCGAAAATTTTTAAAATTTTGCAATTTTCAAACTTTGTATTTTTATGCCCTTAAATCAGAGAGATATGTCACGAAAAATAGTTAATAAATAACATTTCCCACATGTCTACTTTACATCAGCACAATTTTGGAAACAAAATTTTTTTTTGTTAGGGAGTTATAAGGGTTAAAAGTTGACCAGCAATTTCTCATTTTTACAACACCATTTTTTCTAAGGGACCACATCACATTTGAAGTCATTTTGAGGGGTCTATATGATAGAAAATAATGAAGTGTGACACCATTCTAAAAGCTGCACCCCTCAAGGTTCTCAAAACCACATTCAAGAAGTTTATTAACCCTTTACGTGCTTCACAGGAACTGAAACAATGTGGAAGGAAAAAATGAACATTTAACTTTTTTTTGCAAACATCTTAATTCAGAACCATTTTTTTTATTTTCACAAGTGTAAAAACAGAAATGTAACCATAAATTTTGTTATGCAATTTCTCCTGAATACGCCAATACCCCATATGTGGGGGTAAACCACTGTTTGGGCGCACCGCAGAGCTTGGAAGTGAAGGAGTGCCGTTTGACTTTTTCAATGCAGAATTGGCTGGAATTGAGATCGGACGCCATGTCACGTTTAGAGAGCCCCTGATGTGCCTAAACAGTGGAAACTCCCCACAAGTGACACCATTTTGGAAACTAGACCCCTTAAGGAACTTATCTAGATGTGTGGTGAGCACTTTGAACCCCCAAGTGCTTCACAGAAGTTTATAACGTAGACCCGTGAAAATAAAAAATCGCTTTTGTTTACACAAAAATGATCTTTTCACCCACAAATTCTTATTTTCACAAGGGTAACAGGAGAAATTAGACCACAAAAGTTGTTGTGCGATTTCTCCTGAATACGTCGATACCCCATATATGAGGGTAAACCACTGTTTGGGCGCACCGCAGAGCTTGGAAGTGAAGGAGCGCCGTTTTACTTTTTCAATGTAGAATTGGCTGGAATTGAGATTGGACGCCATGTCGCGTTTGGAGAGCCCCTGATGTGCCTAAACAGTGGAAACCCCCCACAAGTGACACCATTTTGGAAACTAGACCCCTTAAGGAACTTATCTAGATGTGTGGCGAGCACTTTGAACCCCCATGTGCTTCACAGAAGTTTATAACGTAGAGCCGTGAAAAAAAAAAATTGCATTTTTTCTACAAAAATGATATTTTTGCCCACAAACTTTTATTTTCACAAGGGTAACAGGAGAAATTAGACCACTAAAGTTGTTGTGCAATTTCTCCTGAGTACGTCGATACCCAATATGTGGGGGTAAACCACTGTTTGGGCGCACCGCAGAGCTTGGAAGAGAAAGAGTGCCGTTTTACTTTTTCAATGTAGAATTGGCTGGAATTGAGATCAGAAGCCATGTCGCGTTTGGAGAGCCCCTGATGTGCCTAAACAGTAGAAATCCCTCACAAGTGACCCCATTTTGGAAACTAGACCCCCCATGGAACTTATCTAGATGTGTGGTGAGAACCTTGAATGCCCAAGTGCTTCACAGAAGTTTATAATGCAGAGCCGTGAAAATAAAAAATATTTTTTTTTTCAACAAAAAAGATTTTTTAGCCCCCAAGTTTTTATTTTCACAAGGGTAACAAGAGAAATTGGACCCCAAAAGTTGTCCAATTTGTCCTGAGTATGCTGGTACCCCATATGTGGGGGTAAACCACTGTTTGGGCGCACGGCAGAGCTCGGAAGGAAGGAGCGCCGTTTTGGAATGCAGACTTTGATAGAATGGTCTGCGGGTATTATGTTGCGTTTGCAGAGCCCCTGATGTACCTAACCAGAAGAAACCCTCCACAAGTGACCCCATTTTGGAAACTAGACCCCCCAAAGAACTTATCTAGATGTGTGGTGAGAACTTTGAATGCCCAAGTGCTTCACAGAAGTTTAGAATACAGAGTCGTGAAAATAAAAAATATATTTTTTTCCACAAAAAAGATATTGTAGCCCCCAAGTTTTTATTTTCACAAGGGTAACAGGAGAAATTGGACTGCAATAGTTGTTGTCCAATTTATCCCGAGTACGCTGATGCCCCATATGTGGGGGTAACCCACTGTTTGGGCGCACGGCAGAGCTCAGAAGGGAGGGAGCACCATTTGACTTTTTGAGCGCAAAATTGGCTGTCGTGTTTGGAGACCCCCTGATGTAACTAAACAGTGGAAACCCCCCAATTCTAGCTCCAACCCTAACCCCAACACACCCCTAACCCTAATCCCAACCTGATCCATAATCCTAATCACTAACCCTAACCATAATCACAACCCTTACCCCAAAACAACCCTAATGTCAACCCTAACCATAACCCTAATCAAAACCCTAAATCCAACACACCCCTAATCCTAATCTCAACCCTAACCTCAAACCTAACCCTAATCCCAATACACCCCTAATCACAACCCTAACCTTAACCCTAATCCCAAACCTAACCCTAATCCCAAGCGTAACCCTAATGCCAACCCTAACCCTAATACCAACCCTAATCCAAACCCTATCCCTAATCCCAGCTCTAACCCTAACTTTAGCCCCAACCCTAACCCTAACTTTAGCCCCAACCCTAACCCTAGCCCTAGGGCTACTTTCACACTTGCGTCGTTTGGCATTCCGTCGCAATCCGTCGTTTTGGACAAGAAACGGATCCTGCAAATGTGCCCGCAGGATGCGTTTTTTGCCCATAGACTTGTATTGCCGACGGATCGTGACGGATGGCCACACGTCGCGTCCGTCGTGCACTGGATCAGTTGTGTTTTGGTGGAGCGTCGGCACAAAAAAACGTTCAATGAAACGTTTTTTTGTACGTCGCATCCGCCATTTCTGACCGCGCATGCGTGGCCGTAACTCCGCCCCCTCCTCCCCAGGACATAGATTGGGCAGCGGATGCTTTGAAAAACTACAGCTGCTGCCCACGTTGTGCTCAATTTTCACAACGTGCGTCGGTATGTCGGGCCGACGCATTGCGACGGCCCCGTACCGACGTAAGTGTGAAAGAAGCCTAACCCTAAATTTAGCCCCAACCCTAACCCTAAATTTAGCCCCAACCCTAACCCTAAATTTAGCCCCAAACCTAGCCCTAACCCTACCCCTACCCCTAACCCTACCCCTACCCCTAACCCTACCCCTACCCCTAACCCTACCCCTAACCCTACCCCTAACCCTAACCCTACCCCTAACCCTACCCCTAACCCTACCCCTAACCCTACCCCTAACCCTAACCCTAACCCTACCCCTAACCCTAACCCTACCCCTAACCCTAATTTTAGCCCCAACTGCTGTTCTCCTGCCGGCCGGCAGATGGAGACAGATGGCGGGCGCACTGGGCATGCGCCCGCCATTTTCTTCTGCTGGCGGCCAGGAGGAGCAGCAAGAGGATCCAGGGACCTAGGTGAGTATGCTAGGGTCCACGAATCCCCCTATTTCTCTGTCCTCTGATGTGCGATCACATCAGAGGACAGAGCATTACACTTTACTTTTTTTTTTTTTTTTGCGGTCGCCGGTAAACAGTTAATTACCGGCGATCGCAAAACAGGGGTCGGTAATACCGACCCCGATCATGCTCTTTGGGGTCTCGGCTACCCCCGGCAGCCGAGACCCCAAAGATTCTCCCGGTGCCGGCCGGCGGGCGCACTGCGCATGCGCCCGCCATTTTGAAGATGGCGGCGCCCACCGGGAGACACGAGGAGCATCGGGGGAGCTAGGTGAGTATTGGGGGGGCCACCTGGGACCCCTTTTCTCTGTCCTCCGATGTTCGATCACATCGGAGGACAGAGAAATTAAAAAGAGATCGCGTTTTTGTTTTTTTTTGCGATCGCCGGTAAACGGTTAATTACCGGCGATTGCAAATGCGGGGAGGGTTAAAAACCCCCCGAATCATGTTCTCTGGGGTCTCGGCTACCCCCGGCAGCCGAGACCCCGGAGAAAATCGGCCTCTGGGGGGCGCTATTGACTTTTTCCACAGCGCCGTTAACTAACGGCGCTGTGGTTTAAGTACCCTTAGCGGCCGCCGTTAAAAGGCGTATCGGCGGTCGCTAAGGGGTTAATAATGGATAGGTGTCTTATTGACACCTCTCCGTTATTATTATCCCGGCTTAATATCACCTTACAATAGCAAGGTGACATTAACCCCTTATTACCCCATATCCCACCGCTACACGGGAGTGGGAAGAGAGAGGCTAAGTGCTGGAATTGGCGCATCTTACAGATGCGCCATTTCTGGGGCGGCTGCGGACTGGTATTTATAGCCGGGGGGGGCAATATCCATGGCCCCTCTCTAGGCTATGAACATCAGCCCGCAGCTGTCTGCGTAGCCTTTTTGGCTATAAAATATAGGGGGACCTCACATCATTTTTTTGGGGGGTCCTCCTATTTTAATAGCCAGTAAAGGCTACGCAGACAGCTGCGGGCTGATATTCATAGCAGGCTACAAATATTGGCCCCCAGCCGTCGGCTTTCCCCCTCTGGCGCAGAAAATTGCGCGGGAGCCCACGCCGTTCTTTTCCTTTTATTTTTTTAATTCAACGCTCATTAAGGCCTCTTTCACACTTGCGTCGGTACGGGTCCGTTGCTATGCTTCGGGCCGACGTACCGACGCACGTTGTGAAATTTGTGCACGACGTGGGCAGCGGATGCAGTTTTTCAACGCATCTGCTGCTCATTCTGAAGTCCGGGGAGGAGGGGGCGGAGTTTCAGCGGCGCATGTGCGGTAGAAAATGGCAGCCGCGACGGACAAAATAAACCGCTCACTTGCACGTTTTTTCGTGCCGACGGTCCGCCAAAACACGATGGATCCGTTGCACGATAATACAAGTCTATGGGTAAAAAAACGCATCCTGCGAGCACATTTGCAGGATCCGTTTTTTTCTGCTGGATCCGTTTTTTTCTCATAGAGTTGTATTAGCGCCGGATTGCGCCTGATGGCCACACGTTTCATCCGTTTTTTGCCGGATCCGTCAAAAAAGCTGTTTCCGCCGGACGGAAAACACATACAGAGGAATGGTTTTTCTGTCCCGCGAAAAAATGCACAGCAACGGATCCGGCAAAAAACGGATGAAACTGAGATGTGAAATGATGAATCCGGCCTCTGAATCCGTTTTTTTCATGCATGTTTCCATTCAAATCATGCACATTTTCCTTTTATTTATTTATTTCCAAAAACTGCATCAAAAACCGCATCAAAAACCTTTATTGCCTTCAGACGTAACATCACTCCCCCTAGAGGAGAACGATATTACTGCAACGACCACAGTGGCGTAGGAAGGGGGTGCGGGGGGGGCGGTCCGCCCCGGGCGGCACAATGCTGGGGGCGGCCGGCGCTGCAGGAGAAGAAGATAAAAAAAAAAAAAAAAAAAAGACGCCCCTTTAAATCTTCGGGCGGCGCCGTCCGCCGCCACGACCAGGGCCAGCTCCCCCCACCCCCGGGTCCCGCCCCCGCCCCTGCCCCCCGCTCTAATACTCACCTCTCCTGGTTCCTGCGGCTTCAGCGTCCTCTGACTCTGCGACGTCTCAGAGCAGAGGGCGCGATGACGTCACTACTGTGCGCGCCGCTCTGCCTCTCTGTCCTGAGCGTCGCAGAGCCGGAGAGACGCTGACTGCACCGGACCTGCGCTGGGAACGGGAGAGGTGAGGATTTTACTTTTTTTTTTTTTTCTTTATTTCTGACTGTCTGGGGCTGGGGCAATGCTGGAGACCATGGGGCAGAATGCTGGACACACTGGGGCAATACAGGAGACCATGGGGCAGATTGCTGGACACACTGGGGCAATACAGGAGACTATGGGGCAGATTGCTGGACACACTGGGGCAATACAGGAGACCATGGGGCAGATTGCTGGACACACTGGGGCAATACAGGAGACCATGGGGCAGATTGCTGGACACACTGGGGCAATACAGGAGACTATGGGGCAGATTGCTGGACACACTGGGGCAATACTGGAGACCATGGGGCAGAGCTCAGGACACATTGAGGCAATGCTGGAGACCCTGGGGCAGACTTCTGGACATACTGGGGCAATACTGGAGACCATGGGGCAGATTGCTGGACACACCGGGGCAATACTGGAGACCATGGGGCAGAATGCTGGACACACTGGGGCAATACAGGAGACCATGGGGCAGATTGCTGGACACACTGGGGCAATACTGGAGACCATGGGGCAGAATGCTGGACACACTGGGGCAGTACAGGAGACTATGGGGCAGAATGCTGGACACACTGGGGCAATACTGGAGACCCTGGGGCAGATTGCTGGACACACTGGGGCAATACTGGAGACCCTGGGGCAGATTTCTGGACACATTGAGGCAATGCTGGAGACCCTGGGGCAGACTTCTGGACACACTGGGGCAATGCTGGACACTGGGGCAGATTGCTGGACACACTGGGGGTAATATACTGGACACACTGGGGCAATGCTGGACACTGGGGGTAATATGCTGGACACACTGGGGCAGACTGCTGGACACACTGGGGAAAGGCTGGACACTGGGGCAGATTGCTGGACACACTGAGGGCAGATTGCTGGACACACTGGGGGTAATATGCTGGACATACTGGGGCAGATTGCTGGACACACTGGGGGTAATATGCTGGACACACTGGGGCAGATTGCTGGACAACATGGGGGTAATATGCTGGACACACTGGGGCAGATTGCTGGACAACATGGGGGTAATATGCTGGACACACTGGGGGCAGGACTTGAGGCATGGGCAGAATGTAGATACGGGGCATGATTGGAGACACGGGGCAGGATTGGATCATGGGGCAGGACGGATACGATGGAGGCTGGTGGGGCAGGATGGGGAGATCATATGGGGTAGAATGGATACTCATGAGGGCAGGATACGACAACATATGGCTGGAGCCAGGAATGAGATAAACGGGGCCAGGGTGGGGAATATTATTACCATAGGGGATAATTAAGGGATATTGTTACTGCAGTGATGTATTTATTTTATTTTTTGAGTATACTGTTTTAAATGGGGGGGCGGTCCTGTTACTGTGCAGAGTGACACTATATCACCTTTTTTTCTTCATGTGGTGTAATGTAGAAGTTGTGAAAAATTAAGTAATGTGTTCTGCAAGCGGAGCTCGAGATAACTGTGTTATTTCCTGCAGAAACGAGTCCTGGCTGGAAGGAATGATGGCGGTCTGTGCTGGATGAAAGATGAAGGACTTCACCTAGAGACGTCACTGGTGAGTCAGTGTTACCTATACACTGACACTATACACTGTATACTATATAGAGGTCCTGTGTATAATGTCACCAGTGATCTCTGTATTACCTCTACACAGACACTGCATACTAAGTACAGATCTCCTGTGAATACTGGCACTTATGGTGATAGTATTGTGGGTTTTTTTTTATTACTGATCAGTATTGTAGTATTCAGTCACTATGTGGTGGTAATATGTGGTCTGGAAATGGTGCGGTGGTATTTGTCCCTTGTATGTAGTATTATTCGGTCACTATGTGGCCTGGTCATGGTGTGGTGGTATTAAGTCACAGGTGTGGCATGTGGGGGTGACACCATTAGGCCCAGTTTAAGTTCTACAAAACAGGAAAACCATTTTTGGTAACCTTTGTGTGTATTGAGCTGGGGGGGGGGATGGGGAGGGGGGGCGCCAAACTCGGGAACAGCCCCGGGCGGCAAAAGCTCTAGCTACGCCTCTGAACGACCAGGACTGAGGCGCTGCATATACACTTTATACAGCCAGCACAGCAACAGCCTCTGATATATACAGGTAAACAGCCTCTGATACATACAGGTAAACAGCCTCTGATATATACAGGTAAACAGCCTCTGATATATACAGGTAAACAGCCTCTGATATATACAGCAAGTATTGAGATAGCTCTAAGGATATATATAATTTTGATGGTAACAAACTGCAGTGGCGAGCGTTCCTTCTCAAAACTCAAATTAGTTGAAAACCGATTAAGGACATCCATGAAGCAGGAACGACTTGTAAATGTGGCCATCATGAGCACCGAGTCAGATATACTGCGTGAATTGGACTTTAGTGACATCATTAGTGATTTTGCAGCATGAAAATCAAGGAAAGTGCCTGGATGCTAAAAAATGAATGATTTTACCCGAATTAATCTGCGTAAATGATTTTTGTAAATAAACTTGCGTTCGTTTCATTTTGTGTTTTCGTATGACATGTTGCAATACCTTGAAAAATGGGCCTCTCTCCAAAATGGACCCCGGGTCACCCACCTCTTATATCCGGCCCTGGTGCAGACAATAAAGAGATTACAGAGTAACACATAATTCACATTAAGCAGAGACAGAATTCCCATTTAGAATTAGGATTAAGTCAGTATTCGTTTTGGACCATCCATGTAATCCTGGAAAATCATTGATCTGTATGATGTGCGATGATCTTGAGCCTGCATACTACCATTTTCACACTAGGTGTCACTAGAGCTCTCTATTGCTCCTTATTGGAAAAATACACAGTCACTCCTTTTACAATTAGCGCGATCCTTTCCTTTTACTTGTGGTCTTTAGAGGCTGAGCATTCAGCAAATCCCACATCCTGCCCTCAGCACAGCAAGTCTGCCTTCAGGAAATGTCCAGGGACCCTGGGGTCAGTGCATACTGCTCATAGTGATGCATGGGTGTGTTAAAGAGCCAGCCTGCACCCCTGATTGAGAACCCATCATATAACTTAGAGGAAGAAGAAAATGCCCCTTGAAGTGTAATGTGATCTGTATACCCTCTGACATGGCTCCAGGACAGAGTCTTATATTTGGAAAGGAAATATTTGCCAGCTTCATCTTCTCTCTGATGCCTTTTCATCTCAAGGAACCTCAGCACAAGGGAACATCCAAACAAGGAGCTGAAGATTCATCCACTGCCTCCTCCGCTGCTCATCTGACCTGGTAAGAATGTGACTGGCACCCAGTGCCCATTGTATAAACAAGTATATGTGCAGAATGTGGATACAGAGCCTGTTATTAATACATCATGGTGGGTTCCTTTACTATGTAGCTATAATGGATGTATATTTCTGCACTTCTAATGATGGTATAGGTATAAATATATGTGCTATTGAGGATAGACCAGTTGACGTTCATTTACCTGGTTGTGATTTACAAAGAGCAAATCAATTCTCATTTGTCGAAAAGGAAAAAAAAAACAGTCGATTTATCCCTTAACCTCATTCTAGACAATTCATGAATCCATTTGCCAAACAGAGACCTGTCAGGAACAGTCCGCAAATCTTTGACAGAAATGTAAGATACAGCAGGTGCACCTTCATTTTCCAGCGCTGGAGCTGGGCCGTGCTTCCCCCAGGGCGAAGAAATCAGTCCCTGTATTAGTGTGGCTTGTACCAAGCACTATGGGATTTCCTTAAGCCCCCCATCAACACCCTGCATGGGGGCTATTAAACGTACATAGATGGCATAGGCCTCCATTATAAGATAAAATGTACTTTTTTTGAACTTTATACGACCGCATAAAAAATTCAGTCTCATCCAGAAAACTTGGGAGGACTTTTTTCTGCTGTTTTTATACATCAGTAGTAAAATTTATAAGACCATTTATTTTCCTATGTTAAAGAATCGCAACTAGTGGTGAGCGAGTGTACTCATGCTCGGGTTTTCCCCAGCACGCTCGGGTGATCTCCGAGTATTTGTTAGTGTTCGGAGATTTAGTTTTCATTGCCTCAGCTGAATGATTTACAGCTATTAGCCAGCCTGAGTACATGTGGGGGTTGCCTGGTTGCTAGGGAATCCTCACATGTAATCAGGCTGGCAAGTTGCTGTAAATCATTCAGCTGCAGGAGATCACCCGAGCGTGCTCAGGAAAACCCGAGCAACGAGTATATTCGCTCAGAGTCATCACTAATCACTACGTATCTGTTCAGATCGGACGCTGTACGGTGGCTCTGTGAGGAATCTGATATTATTTGCGCCCCCATAGACTTGAATGGACGAGTCTAATCCAAGACGCGGGAGAAATGAGTGCAAGCTGCAATTTTTGTTTTCCGCACTGGATTCTCTTCATGAAAAATATGCTCATCTGCCCCCATGAATATCATTGGTCTGATTGCTGTCTGTGTCTTTTCATGGGCAGTAATCGGACCGATAATACGGTTATGTGACGTTAACCACATGGAGATGCTAAGTGGCAAACATTTCTGAGGGACACTATCAAGACTCTCTTAGTATCCTTAGGAGTTTTTTAGCTTTGGAAAATAGCTGTCCCCTGGCTGCAGTTTGTTAGAAAAGACCAAACTGAGCTTTACTCACCATCCCCAGGTCCAGCGCTCCACTGCTTCTCCTAGTGTCTGTTGTCTGCAGCGCTGTGGCCAATCAGTGAACTCAGTGGCTTCGCCCAAGCCAATGGCACGAGACAATAAAAGCCAAAAAGCCTAGTTATTGGCTGCAACACTGTCGACGTGACAACAGCACTGGAGAAAGTAACAGACGCTGCTGCAGAGATTCAATGCTGAACCTGGGAAGGCTGGGTGAAAAACAATTATTATTTTTCAGTGGGAGTTTATACACTAAGCTAATATACCGAGTCCCACATTCACACAATCCATAATACAGGCCGGTAGGGAGTGGATGTATCTGTCGCAGATAGGGTTGAGCGACCTTGACCTTTTTAGAGTCGAGCCGTGTTTCGCGAAACCCGACTATCTTAGAAGTCGAGTCGAGTGGAATCGGCCGATTATCGCGAAAAGTCGGGTATCGCCCGAAACACGAAACCCAATGCAAGTCAATGGGGGAGCATAGTCGGCAGTGAGTGGAGGCCAGGAAAACACCTACACTGCCCATTTTAATGGCAAAAACATCCATTCTTGTTAAAGAAGCTTGTCAATCGTAATTTACCTTATAATAATTGGAAGGCATTTGAAATTGGGGGTCATTTGGCTAAAGTTGTGGGGGGTAGGGCTGGTTCAAGTAATTAGTGGGCCCAGGAAATCTGGACCACGTCACGGCAGTGGAGCAGGGAGAGGTAAGTATTTCAACTTTGCAAGTGCTGTGAACCTGAGCAAGCAGGGGGGGCCCACTCGTTGGCATTGGCACTGGCACAGGGCCCCTCAAAGTACAGCGGTGTGTTTGCACGGCGGGGGCGCCTCCCACCGGCAGCAACACTTTTGCGTACTATGAGAGGCCCTGTGCCAGTGACGTCGCCAACTAGTATTCCTCCCCCCACCTGATGAAGGAACCTGCACTTTCATCTGCACCTTCCTCTTTGTCCCCGTGTAAGGTGGTATGGTATGCGGGAAGAGGAACCTGACTTTCAGCAGGGTCACAATCTTGCTGTGTAGCGTGCACGGGGAATTTTGCGTTATGGGTCAATGTACCAGCAGACTCATCTATCACTGGCTGGGCAATGGGCAGGATGAGGAGGAAACACAGATATAGGCCCAAAGAATAAAGTGGGCTAAATGCAGTTCAAAATTGGTAACACAGGACTAACCAGGGGGCATTGCAGTGGAGGACAACTGGAATGAGAGGCTGACACAGAGAGTAGGCCCAAATCAGTAAGTAGTCGACATGCAGTTCAAAATTGGCAACCGTAGTAAACAGGCGGCCCAGCTTTGTTCAGTTGAGGAGAACAGCAAGGAGTGGCAGACACCGATAGTAGGCCCCAACCCAACTAGTAGGCCAAATGCAGTCTAACATTAACAACTACTTAACAAGAGCCTGAAAATGGAATTTCAGGACAGGAAACCAGGAGAACAGCAAGGAGTGGCAGACACCGATAGTAGGCCCCAAACCAACTAGTACGCCAAATGCAGTTGTTCCATTTAACTACAATTTAATGAGAGCCTGAAGATAGAAGTTCAGGAAAGGCAACCTGGAGAACACCTTGGAGTGGAACACACCATCTCTCTACACCCCATACCCAATTTGTAGGCCTAATGCAGTGTAGTTTTCAACAACTACTAAACGAGAGTCGGAAGATCGAAGCAATGTGGACGAAACCTGGGGAACACCTTGGAGTGTAACACACCGTCTCTCTACACCCCATACCCAATTTGTAGGCCTAATGCAGTGTAGTTTTCTACAACTACTAAACGAGAGTCGGAAGACCGAAGCAATGTGGACGAAACCTGGGGAACACCTTGGAGTGGAACACACCATCTCTCTACACCCCATACCCAATTTGTAGGCCTAATGCAGTGTAGTTTTCTACAACTACTAAACGAGAGCATGAAGATCGAAGCAATGGAGAGGAAACCTGGGGAACACCTTGGAGTGGAACACACCATCTCTCTACACCCCATACCCAATTTGTAGGCCTAATGCAGCGTAGTTTCCAACAACTACTAAACGAGAGCATGAAGATCGAAGCTCAGGAAAGGCAACCTGGAGAACACCTTGGAGTGGAACACATCATCTCTCTACACCCCATACCCAATTTGTAGGCCTAATGCAGCGTAGTTTCCAACAACTACTAAACGAGAGCATGAAGATCGAAGCAATGGAGAGGAAACCTGGGGAACACCTTGGAGTGGAACACACCATCTCTCTACACCCCATACCCAATTTGTAGGTCTAATGCAGCGTAGTTTCCAACAACTACTAAACGAGAGCATGAAGATCGAACCAATGGCGATGAAACCTGGGGAATACCTTGGAGTGGAACACACCATCTCTCTACACCCCATACCCAATTTGTAGGCCTAATGCAGCGTAGTTTCCAACAACTACTAAACGAGAGCATGAAGATTGAAGCTCAGGAAAGGCAACCTGGAGAACACCTTGGAGTGGAACACACCATCTCTCTACACCCCATACCCAATTTGTAGGCCTAATGCAGCGTAGTTTCCAACAACTACTAAACGAGAGCATGAAGATTGAAGCTCAGGAAAGGCAACCTGGAGAACACCTTGGAGTGGAACACACCATCTCTCTACACCCCATACCCAATTTGTAGGCCTAATGCAGCGTAGTTTCCAACAACTACTAAACGAGAGCATGAAGATTGAAGCTCAGGAAAGGCAACCTGGAGAACACCTTGGAGTGGAACACACCATCTCTCTACACCCCATACCCAATTTGTAGGCCTAATGCAGCGTAGTTTCCAACAACTACTAAACGAGAGCATGAAGATTGAAGCTCAGGAAAGGCAACCTGGAGAACACCTTGGAGTGGAACACACCATCTCTCTACACCCCATACCCAATTTGTAGGCCTAATGCAGCGTAGTTTCCAACAACTACTAAACGAGAGCATGAAGATTGAAGCTCAGGAAAGGCAACCTGGAGAACACCTTGGAGTGGAACACACCATCTCTCTACACCCCATACCCAATTTGTAGGCCTAATGCAGCGTAGTTTCCAACAACTACTAAACGAGAGCATGAAGATTGAAGCTCAGGAAAGGCAACCTGGAGAACACCTTGGAGTGGAACACACCATCTCTCTACACCCCATACCCAATTTGTAGGCCTAATGCAGCGTAGTTTCCAACAACTACTAAACGAGAGCATGAAGATTGAAGCTCAGGAAAGGCAACCTGGAGAACACCTTGGAGTGGAACACACCATCTCTCTACACCCCATACCCAATTTGTAGGCCTAATGCAGCGTAGTTTCCAACAACTACTAAACGAGAGCATGAAGATTGAAGCTCAGGAAAGGCAACCTGGAGAACACCTTGGAGTGGAACACACCATCTCTCTACACCCCATACCCAATTTGTAGGCCTAATGCAGCGTAGTTTCCAACAACTACTAAACGAGAGCATGAAGATTGAAGCTCAGGAAAGGCAACCTGGAGAACACCTTGGAGTGGAACACACCATCTCTCTACACCCCATACCCAATTTGTAGGCCTAATGCAGCGTAGTTTCCAACAACTACTAAACGAGAGCATGAAGATTGAAGCTCAGGAAAGGCAACCTGGAGAACACCTTGGAGTGGAACACACCATCTCTCTACACCCCATACCCAATTTGTAGGCCTAATGCAGCGTAGTTTCCAACAACTACTAAACGAGAGCATGAAGATTGAAGCTCAGGAAAGGCAACCTGGAGAACACCTTGGAGTGGAACACACCATCTCTCTACACCCCATACCCAATTTGTAGGCCTAATGCAGCGTAGTTTCCAACAACTACTAAACGAGAGCATGAAGATTGAAGCTCAGGAAAGGCAACCTGGAGAACACCTTGGAGTGGAACACACCATCTATCTACACCCCATACCCAATTTGTAGGCCTAATGCAGCGTAGTTTCCAACAACTACTAACCGAGAGCATGAAGATCGAAGCAATGGAGAGGAAACCTGGGGAACACCTTGGAGTGGAACACACCATCTCTCTACACCCCATACCCAATTTGTAGGCCTAATGCAGCGTAGTTTCCAACAACTACTAAACGAGAGCATGAAGATTGAAGCTCAGGAAAGGCAACCTGGAGAACACCTTGGAGTGGAACACACCATCTCTCTACACCCCATACCCAATTTGTAGGCCTAATGCAGCGTAGTTTCCAACCTGGGGAACACCTTGGGGAGGCAGACACCGTTAGTAGGCCCTACCAAAGTTGTACACCCAATGCAGTTTTAAAATTCCTAGAGGCTGAAAACAAGACTATTGACGCTCAGCTTTTTTCAAAGGAACACAGCTGAATTGAGTGGCGCAGACAGACACAGGTAGTAGGACTCAAACCAAAAACGTGGCTCACTGCAGCAGAAAAAAGTTACAGGGGTACACAAGCTGCAGTGCTCTGGGCAGTGGAGGACAATTTCAATAGTGAACCGCAGACAGACTTTGTACGCCTACTATTAAAAAAAGGATGCTCTATGCAATTATAAATAGGTTCTAGGGGTACACGGGCAGCAGTGGTGTGGTCAGTGGAGGCCTAGTGGAAGGAGTGACCGCAGACAGGCATCGAAGGCCTAAAATAAAAAAATTGGGCTGGCTGTAGGCAATTTTAAATTGGTTCCAGGGGTACACGGGCAGCAGTGGTGTGGTCAGTGGAGGCATATTGTAAGGAGTGACCGCAGACAGGCATCGAAGGCCTAAAATAATAACACATGGCTGTAGGCAATTTTAAATTGGTTCCAGGGGTACACGGGCAGCAGTGGCCTGGTCAGTGTAGTAGTAGTAGAAAGAACGGACCGCAGACAGGCATCGAAGGCCTAAAATAAAAAAATTGGGCTGGCTGTAGGCAATTTTAAATTGGTTCCAGGGGTACACGGGCAGCAGTGATGTGGTCAGTGGAGGCATAGTGGAAGGAGTGACCGCAGACAGGCTTCGAAGGCCTAACATAACAAAAATGTCAATACAATGGTATTGTCAGTGGCAGGCATTGAAGGATGTCAGCGCATAGACTAAACATTGGTGGAGCTGTGAGGTAATTTTGCAAGTGGTAGAGCACTGTTTGAGCTGGGGGGGGGGGAACTGTCTTGTGGCCGGCGGTACAGGCCCAGGGCCCCTCATATTACAACGGTGTGTCTGACGTTGGGTGCGCACCACCACCGCCAGAGACACTTTATTGTTCTAGGAGGGACCCAGTGGCAGTGCCGTCGACCAAAAGCGGGCACACCCACCTCTTCAGACAAACAGCACTCTCACGGGTGCTGTCGCCAAGTGTCGATACCACGGCCCCATGTGGGGAGTTTGGCCATTTAGTGAGGTGTAAACATGTCGTATGCTGGACAATCAGATGCAGAAAATTACGAGATTGGAAAAGGCATTCAGAATAGTCCACAGGCAAGACCTTTTCATAGGAAAGCTAGGTGTCAGCCAGGCAAGGTGGGGCAAAAGATTTCGAAATCCAGTTGTGGTTCATTTTAATGAAGGTTAGATCATCTACATTTTGGGTAGCCAGACGAGTCCTTTTTTCTGTTAGTATTGAACCTGCAGCACTGAATACTCTTTCTGATAGGACACTAGCTGCCGGGCAAGCAAGCTCCTGCAATGCATATTCTGCCAATTCTGGCCAGGTGTCTAATTTTGATGCCCAGTAATCAAATGGGAATGACGGTTGAGGGAGAACATCGATAAGGGATGAAAAATAGTTTGTAACCATACTGGACAAATGTTGTCTCCTGTCACTTTGAATTGATGCTGCAGTACCTGTCCTGTCTGCGGTCATAGCAAAATCACTCCACAACCTGGTCAGAAAACCCCTCTGGCCAACGCCACTTCTGATTTCTGCCCCTCTAACGCCTCTGGTCTGCTGGCCCCTGCAGCTCGTGTGAGAACGATCACGGGCGCTGTGTGCAGGGAATGCCAGAAGCAAACGGTCAACAAGAGTTGATTGTTTGGTTGCTAATATTAGTTCCAAGTTCTCATGTGGCATTATATTTTGCAATTTGCCTTTATAGCGAGGATCAAGGAGGCAGGCCAACCAGTAATCGTCATCGTTCATCATTTTAGTTATGCGTGTGTCCCTTTTGAGGATACGTAAGGCATAATCCGCCATGTGGGCCAAAGTTCCAGTTCTCAAATCTGCGGTTGTGCTTGGTTGAGGGGCAGTTTCAGGCAAATCCACGTCACTTGTGTCCCTCCAAAAACCAGAACCCGGCCTTGCCGCGCCACCAATTTCCAGTGGCCCCGGAAAAGCTTCCTCATTAAAAATATAATCATCCCCATCATCCTCCTCGTCCTCCTCCTCCTCTTTGCCCGCTAACTCGTCCTGTACACTGCCCTGGCCAGACAATGGCTGACTGTCATCAAGGCTTTCCTCTTCCTCAGCTGCAGACGCCTGATCCTTTATGTGCGTCAAACTTTGCATCAGCAGACGCATTAGGGGGATGCTCATGCTTATTATGGCGTTGTCTGCACTAACCAGCCGTGTGCATTCCTCAAAACACTGAAGGACTTGACACATGTCTTGAATCTTCGACCACTGCACACCTGACAACTCCATGTCTGCCATCCTACTGCCTGCCCGTGTATGTGTATCCTCCCACAAAAACATAACAGCCCGCCTCTGTTCGCACAGTCTCTGAAGCATGTGCAGTGTTGAGTTCCACCTTGTTGCAACGTCTATGATTAGGCGATGCTGGGGAAGGTTCAAAGAATGCTGATAGGTCTGCATACGGCTGGAGTGTACGGGCGAACGGCGGATATGTGAGCAAAGTCCACGCACTTTGAGGAGCAGGTCGGATAACCCCGGATAACTTTTCAGGAAGCACTGCACCACCAGGTTTAAGGTGTGAGCCAGGCAAGGAATGTGTTTCAGTTGGGAAAGGGAGATGGCAGCCATGAAATTCCTTCCGTTATCACTCACTACCTTGCCTGCCTCAAGATCTACAGTGCCCAGCCACGACTGCGTTTCTTTCTGCAAGAACTCGGACAGAACTTCCACGGTGTGTCTGTTGTCGCCCAAACACTTCATAGCCAATACAGCCTGCTGACGTTTGCCAGTAGCTGCCCCATAATGGGAGACCTGGTGTGCAACAGTGGCAGCTGCGGATGGAGTGGTTGTGCGACTGCGGTCTGTGGACGAGCTCTCGCTTCTGCAGGAGGACGAAGAGGAGGAGGAGGGGGTGCGAACGGCTACAGCCAACTGTTTCCTAGACCGTGGGCTAGGCAGAACTGTCCCAAACTTGCTGTCCCCTGTGGACCCTGCATCCACAACATTCACCCAGTGTGCCGTGATGGACACGTAACGTCCCTGGCCATGCCTACTGGTCCATGCATCTGTTGTCAGGTGCACCTTTGTGCTCACAGATTGCCTGAGTGCATGGACGATGCGCTCTTTAACATGCTGGTGGAGGGCTGGGATGGCTTTTCTGGAAAAAAGTGTCGACTGGGTAGCTCGTAGCGTGGTACAGCGTAGTCCATCAGGGCTTTGAAAGCTTCGCTTTCAACTAACCGGTAGGGCATCATCTCTAACGAGATTAGTCTAGCTATGTGGGCGTTCAAACCCTGTGTACGCGGATGCGAGGCTAAGTACTTCCTTTTTCTAACCATAGTCTCATGTAGGGTGAGCTGGACTGGAGAGCTGGAGATCGTGGAACTAGCGGGGGTGCCGGTGGACATGGCAGACTGAGAGACGGTGGGAGATGGTATTGTTGCCGCCGGTGCCCTAGATGCAGTGTTTCCTACTACGAAACTGGTGATTCCCTGACCCTGACTGCTTTGGCCTGGCAAAGAAACCTGCACAGATACTGCAGGTGGTGCGGAAAATGGTGGCCCTACACTGCCGGAAGGGATGTTGCGTTGCTGACTAGCTTCATTGGCCGAGGGTGCTACAACCTTAAGGGACGTTTGGTAGTTAGTCCAGGCTTGCAAATGCATGGTGGTTAAATGTCTATGCATGCAACTTGTATTGAGACTTTTCAGATTCTGTCCTCTGCTTAAGGTAGTTGAACATTTTTGACAGATGACTTTGCGCTGATCAATTGGATGTTGTTTAAAAAAATGCCAGACTGCACTCTTTCTAGCATCGGATACCTTTTCAGGCATTGCAGACTGAGCTTTAACCGGATGGCCACGCTGTCCTCCAACAGGTTTTGGCTTTGCCACGCGTTTTGGGCAAGATACGGGCCCGGCAGATGGAACCTGTTGCGATGTTGATGCCTGCTGCGGCCCCTCCTCCTCGGCTTCAGAACTGCTGCCGCCTGCACCCTGTTCCCCCAATGGCTGCCAATCGGGGTCAAGAACTGGGTCATCTATTACCTCTTCTTGTAGCTCGTGTGCAACTTCGTCTGTGTCACCGTGTCGGTCGGTGGTATAGCGTTCGTGATGGGGCAACATAGTCTCATCAGGGTCTGATTCTTGATCATTACCCTGCGAGGGCAATGTTGTGGTCTGAGTCAAAGGACCAGCATAGTAGTCTGGCTGTGGCTGTGCATCAGTGCACTCCATGTCAGATTCAACTTGTAATGGGCATGGACTGTTAACTGCTTCACTTTCTAAGCCAGGGACGGTATGTGTAAAGAGCTCCATGGAGTAACCCGTTGTGTCGCCTGCTGCATTCTTCTCTGTTGTTGTTTTTGCTGAAGAGGACAAGGAAGCGACTTGTCCCTGACCGTGAACATCCACTAACGACGCGCTGCTTTGACATTTACCAGTTTCACGAGAGGAGGCAAAAGAGCTAGAGGCTGAGTCAGCAAGATAAGCCAAAACTTGCTCTTGCTGCTCCGGCTTTAAAAGCGGTTTTCCTACTCCCAGAAAAGGGAGCGTTCGAGGCCTTGTGTAGCCAGACGACGAACCTGGCTCCACAGCTGCAGACTTAGGTGCAATATTTTTTTTCCCACGACCAGCTGATGCTCCACCACTACCACTACCCTCATTACCAGCTGACAATGAACGCCCCCGGCCACGACCTCTTCCACCAGACTTCCTCATTGTTTTAAAAACGTAACCAAACTAACGGTATTTGTTGCTGTCACACAACTTACACGGTGAGCTATAACTTCAGTATGATTTAGCTACCCCTTTACAGGTGAGTGAGACCACAACGAAAATCAGGCACAATGTTACACACTCTGTTGTTGGTGGCAACAAATGAGAGAGATGCCACACACGCAGGACTGTCACTGAAGCACAAATGTAAATATTAATCTCCCACTGATTTGATTTTTTTTTTTTTTTCGGGGAGACTTTAGGAAAAAAAAATAATAGAATAAAATGATTTTTTCAGGAAGAATTTAGAAACCAAATAAAATAAAATGATTTTTTCTGGGAGAATTTAGAAAACAAATAAAACAAAAAAAGGCTTTCTATGGCCCACTGAGTGAGAGATGACGCACACAGGAGTCAGGAGTGGCACACAAGCCCAGAGGCCAATATTTATCTCCCACTGATTGATGTAGTGATTTTTTCAGGTAGATTTTGGAACCCAAATCAAGCTAAAAAAATAATAGGCTTTCTATGGCCCACAATTGGAGAGAGAGAGAGAGATGGCACACCCAGGAGTCAAGACTGGCACACAAGCAGAAAGGGCAATATTAATCTCCCACTGATTTGATTTTTTTTTTTTTCAGGGAGACTTTAGGAAAAAAAAATAATAGAATAAAATGATTTTTTCAGGAAGAATTTAGAAACCAAATAAAATAAAATGATTTTTTCTGGGAGAATTTAGAAAACAAATAAAACAAAAAAAGGCTTTCTATGGCCCACTGAGTGAGAGATGACGCACACAGGAGTCAGGAGTGGCACACAAGCCCAGAGGCCAATATTTATCTCCCACTGATTGATGTAGTGATTTTTTCAGGTAGATTTTGGAACCCAAATCAAGCTAAAAAAATAATAGGCTTTCTATGGCCCACAATTGGAGAGAGAGAAAGAGATGGCACACCCAGGAGTCAAGACTGGCACACAAGCAGAAAGGGCAATATTAATCTCCCACTGATTTGATTTTTTTTTTTTTTTCAGGGAGACTTTAGGAAAAAAAAATAATAGAATAAAATGATTTTTTCAGGAAGAATTTAGAAACCAAATAAAATAAAATGATTTTTTCAGGGAGAATTTAGAAAACAAATAAAACAAAAAAAGGCTTTCTATGGCCCACTGAGTGAGAGATGACGCACACAGGAGTCAGGAGTGGCACACAAGCCCAGAGGCCAATATTTATCTCCCACTGATTGATGTAGTGATTTTTTCAGGTAGATTTTGGAACCCAAATCAAGCTAAAAAAAATAATAGGCTTTCTATGGCCCACAATTGGAGAGAGAGAGAGAGATGGCACACCCAGGAGTCAAGACTGGCACACAAGCAGAAAGGGCAATATTAATCTCCCACTGATTTGATTTTTTTTTTTTTTTTTTCCAGGGAGACTTTAGAAAAAAAAAAATAATAAAAAAAAAAATGATTTTTTCAGGAAGAATTTAGAAACCAAATAAAATAAAAATGATTTTTTCAGGGAGAATTTATAAAACAAATAAAACAAAAAATAGGCTTTCTATGGCCCACTGAGTGAGAGATGACGCACACAGGAGTCAGGAGTGGCACACAAGCCCAGAGGCCAATATTTATCTCCCACTGATTGATTTATTGATTTTTTCAGGTAGAATTTAGAACCCAAATCAACCAAAAACATAAATAGGCTTTCTATGGCCCACTATTTGTGAGAGAGATGGCACGCTCAGGACTAGCACACAAGCCCAGAGGCCAATATTAATCTCCCACTTTTTATTTTTTTTCAGGGAAAATTTATAAACCCAATAAAAAATATAATAAATAGGCTTTCTATGGCCCACTATCTGAGAGAGAGAGATGGCACGCTTAGGACTGGCACACAAGCCCAAAGGCCAATATTAATCTCCCTTTTTTTTTTCAGGGAGAATTTATAAAACCAAAAAAAAAAAAATAAATAGGCTTTCTATGGCCCACTATTTGTGAGAGAGATGGCACGCTCAGGACTGGCACACAAGCCCAGAGGCCAATATTAATCTCCCACTTTTTTGTTTTTGTTCCAGGGAAAATTTATAAACCCAATAAAAAAAATAATAAATAGGCTTTCTATGGCCCACTATCTGAGAGAGAGAGATGGCACGCTTAGGACTGGCACACAAACCCAAAGGCCAATATTAATCTCCCTTTTTTTTTCAGGGAGGATTTATAAAACCAAAAAAAAATAAATAAATAGGCTTTCTATGGCCCACTATTTGTGAGAGAGATGGCACGCTCAGGACTGGCACACAAGCCCAGAGGCCAATATTAATCTCCCACTTTTTTGTTTTTGTTCCAGGGAAAATTTATAAACCCAATAAAAAAAATAATAAATAGGCTTTCTATGGCCCACTATCTGAGAGAGAGAGATGGCACGCTTAGGACTGGCACACAAGCCCAAAGGCCAATATTAATCTCCCACTGATTGATTTATTGATTTTTTCAGGTAGAATTTAGAACCCAAATAAAGCAAAAAAAAAAAAATAGGCTTTCTATGGCCCACTGAGTGAGTGATGATGCACACAGGAGTCAGGAGTGGCACACAAGCCCTGAGGCCAATATTTTTCTCCCACTGATTGATGTAGTGATTTTTTCAGGTAGATTTTAGAACCCAAATCAAGCAAAAAAATAAATAGGCTTTCTATGGCCCACTGACTGAGAGATGGCACACACAGGAGTCAAGAGTGGCACACAAGCCCTGAGGCCAATATTTTTCTCCCACTGATTGATGTAGTGATTTTTTCAGGTAGATTTTATAACCCAAATCAAGCAAAAAAATGAATAGGCTTTCTATGGAAACTGAGTGAGAGATGGCACTCTAGCAGAAATGTCAATCTTAATCTCCCACAAGAAAAAAAAAAAAAAACAGGGAGTGTCCTTCAATTACTATCTCCCTGCAGTAATCTCAGCCAGGTATGGCAGGCAGCAATAAGGAGTGGACTGATGCACAAATTAAATAAAAAGTGTGGACAAACAAAAAAGATAGCTGTGCAGAAAGGAAGGAACAAGAGGATTTGTGCTTTGAAAAAAGCAGTTGGTTTGCACAGCGGCGTACACACAGCAATGCAGCTATCAGGGAGCCTTCTAGGGCAGCCCAATGAGCTACAGCGCTGAGGGAAAAAAAAAAAAATGTAGCTTCCACTGTCCCTGCACACCGAAGGTGGTGTTGGGCAGTGGAAATCGCTACAGCACAAGCGGTTTGGTGGTTAATGGACCCTGCCTAACGCTATCCCTGCTTCTGACGAAGCGGCAGCAACCTCTCCCTAAGCTCAGATCAGCAGCAGTAACATGGCGGTCGGCGGGAACGCCCCTTTATAGCCCCTGTGACGCCGCAGACAGCAAGCCAATCACTGCAATGCCCTTCTCTAAGATGGTGGGGACCAGGACCTATGTCATCACGCTGCCCACACTCTGCGTTTACCTGCATTGGCTGAGAAATGGCGCTTTTCGCGTCATTGAAACGCGACTTTGGCGCGAAAGTCGCGTACCGCATGGCCGACCCCGCACAGGGGTCGGATCGGGTTTCATGAAACCCGACTTTGCCAAAAGTCGGCGACTTTTGAAAATGAACGACCCGTTTTGCTCAACCCTAGTCGCAGATATTCCATGGCAAATTAGTAGATGCAATTTCTGCTTTAAGTTGCACACATTTTGTTGTGGATTGCACTGGAGAAATACTGCAGGTTTAAAGTAATACCTCAAAACAGCAGTATAATGTGAGTACCTTAAAGGGAACCTGTCACCCCGTTTTTTCAAGAAGAGCTAAAAATAGCGTTAAATAGGGGCAGAGCTGGGCTTTACATTAGTGTATTTTGGAGCCTTTATTCCCCACCTATGCTGCCGAAATACCTTTGTAAAGTCGCCGTTTTGGGCTGTCACTCACGCTGGTCAGGTCATATGGGCGTGGTGACAGCGCTGTTTCTCCTCCAGATCTCCGTTGGTGGCGTAGTGGTGTGCGCATGTCCAAGTGGCGAATCCACTGCGCAGCTTGAAGGAAAATAGCACGATCTGCGCTATTCAGCCGTTTATCGGTGGGCTCGGCCATCTTTGTGAGGCCGCGCGTGCGCAGATGGTTCTTCTCGGCTTCCCGGGGCTTCAGGAAAATGGCCGCGGGATGCCGCGAGTGCGCAGATGGCGATCTCGACGGCCATTTTCCTGAAGCCGAGTTCGCATCTCGGCTGCAGGAAAATGGCCGCCGCGATCTCCATCTGCGCACGCGCGGCATCCCGCGGCCATTTTCCTGAAGCCCCGGGAAGCCGAGAAGAACCATCTGCGCACGCGCGGCCTCACAAAGATGGCCGAGCCCACGATAAACGGCTGAATAGCGCAGATCGTGCTATTTTCCTTCAAGCTGCGCAGTGGATTCGCCACTTGGACATGCGCACACCACTACGCCACCAACGGAGATCTGGGGGAGAAACAGCGCTGTCACCACGCCCATATGACCTGACCAGCGTGAGTGACAGCCCAAAACGGCGACTTTACAAAGGTATTTTGGCAGCATAGGTGGGGAATAAAGGCTCCAAAATACACTAAAGTAAAGCCCAGCTCTGCCCCTATTTAACGCTATTTTTAGCTCTTCTTGAAAAAACGGGGTGACAGGTTCCCTTTAAAGAGAACCTGACAGCTGACACATGCTGCCCAATCCGGCGCACGTAGGCAGAGACCTGTCACTCCAGTGCAGGGGTTGGTGAAAAGTCGCCGGGGACCCGTCTATCTGCGTAGTCTCCAGTATGTCTTTCACTGATACGCCGCAATGTTCCAGAGTCACACATATCTGGCCGAGATAATACAGCCAGTGCCTGATACATGCTGCCCACAGATTGGTCCGCATGTATCAGCTGACAACTCCATTGTAAATTGGCCCCACAGATTGGTCCTCATGTATCAGCTGAGAACTTCACTGTAAATTGGCCCCACAGATTGGTCCGCATGTATCAGCTGACAACTCCACTGTAAATTGGTCCCACGGATTGGTCCGCATGTATCAGCTGACAACTCCACTGTAAATTGGTCCCACGGATTGGTCCGCATGTATCAGCTGACAACGTCACTGTAAATTGGCCAGAAATGTATGCCCACATGATACAATAAGGGTTCACATTTTTTTTGTTGCATATGTTTGGCGTCATACAGAATTATTGAGAGTGTATATTGTGTGGTGTGCGGCTGCCGGCCTGAAATGTCCTGCCCAAGCCACTATTCTTATCACATTGCTGTGAAGCCTATGTACTCCATGAAGTCTAATCAATACATCAGGGAAAGCAAATATAGAGAACTCCGCTGGTAAATGAAGACGCTAATCCAATTAGGTCTACTGATGGATTCTTACCTAAGCAGCGGATGCTTTTATCTCTACCATTCCCAAGTCTATGTAGCTATAACAGAGATAGTAAATGTATAGGATAGGCTTAGGAATTCAGCAATCATCGAGGGAATCTATCAGTAGGATGAACCCTTCTAAGCCATCTATATAGGGATGCAAGTCATAGGATCCTGAATAATGGGATGCCTTGATATCTGTGATCCGATGTCTTATTCCAGAGAAATCCACATTTGTGTAACATGTAAGTGAGCTGTTAATATCTATGGGTGGGCCATAGATCTCCCCGAGCTTATTTTAAATGAAAAGGAGAGCTATCAGTGTGAAACATGTAGAATACTAGAGCAGACTGTCAATCATAACATGTCTCACACTGGTAATGCCCCTTTTCATTTAAAATAATTTCTGGAGGCAAATTTTTAGGTAGATCTGTGTCCGGCCCATAGATCTTAACAGCTAATTTACATATTACACATTTGTCTGTGGCTTGTTTTCCTGAGACTATTTTAGAGCTACAATTTTGCTGTGATATACAGTTGTGCTCAAAAGTTTACATACCCTGGCAGAATTTTTGCATTCTTGGCCTTTTCTCAGAGAATATGAATGATGGCACCAAAACTTTTTCTCCACTCATGGTTAGTGGTTGGGTGAAGCCTTTTATTGTCAAACTACTGTCTTTTCTCTTTTTAAATCATAATGACAACCCAAAACATCCAAATGACCCTGTTCAAAAGTTCACATACCCTGGTGATTTTGGCGTGATAACATGCACAGAAGTTGACACAAATGGGTTTGAATGGCTACTAAAGGAAATATCCTCACGTGTGACCTGTTTGCCTGTAAACAGTGTGTGTGCATAATCTAGCCACTGACATTTCTGGATTGTGATATACAAAAAAAGGTTGCACTCTATCGTGCCAAAACACGTCAAATATGAAATACATGAAATTTGAATAGCAAAATTGCTTTTTGAACATTAGGAAAAAAAAAATTTTTTGAGACGCTTAGCACAGAATTTGGCCAAATAGTGTGAGCCCATCAACCATCGTCAAGGTGGTCTCATTAAAAAACTGATGGGTACCTGACCTCCCTGTCCAAATGTGAACACTTACCGAAGGCTAATGTCTGCATGCTTGGGTGAATATGGACACCTCTCTCAGCAAAGCCTACATATAGGTTGGCCGGAACCAAGCGTGAATAGATGTAATTAAAAACCAGATGGTGAAGGGAGGAGTGCTCAGTCAGTAAGCTAACATAGAAATGACAGAAAAAAGACTGGCACATCCAAACTACTGTGAATAGGTGCATACCAGGAGCAGCTACCTCCATATATAATATACAAAAAAAGGTTGCACTCTATCGTGCCAAAACACGTCAAATATGAAATGCATGAAATTTGAATAGCAAAATTGCTTTTTGAACATTAGGAAAACATTTTTTTTTTGAGACGCTTAGCACAGAATTTGGCCATATAGTGTGAGCCCATCAACCATCGTCAAGGTGGTCTCATTAAAAAACTGATGGATTTTTTTTCCTAATGTTCAAAAAGCAATTTTGCTATTCAAATTTCATGTATTTCATATTTGACGTGTTTTGGCACGATAGAGTGAAACCTTTTTTTGTATATTATATATGGAGGTAGCTGCTCCTGGTATGCACCTATTCACAGTAGTTTGGATGTGCCAGTCTTTTTTCTGTCATTTCTGGATTGTGAGTCATGGGGAAAGCAAAAGAATTGTCAACGGATCTATGGAAAAAGGTAGTTGAACTGTATAAAACAGGAAAGGGATGCAAAAAAGATATCCAAGGAATTGATAGTGCCAGTCACCAGCATTCAAACTGTGATTAACAAATGGAAAATCAGGGTCTCTGTAAAAACAAAACCACGGTCAGGTAAATCAACAAAAATGTCGTCCACAACTGCGGGAAAAATTGTTTGGGATGCAAAGAAAAACCCACAAATAACATCAGCTGAAATACAGGACTCTCTGAAAACTAGTGGTGTGACTGTTTCAAGATGCACAATAAGGAGGCACTTGAAGATAACTGAGCTGCATGTTCAAGTCGTGAGAAGAAAACCATTACAGTGCAAATGATTCAAAGTATCTCGCCTACAACATGCAAAATAGCACAGAGACAAGCCTCAAAACTTCTGAAACAAGGTAATTTGGTGTGATGAGACCAAACTTTTTGGCCACAACCATAAATGTTACATTTGGAGAGAGGTCAACAAGGCCTATGATGACAGGAATACCATTCCTACTGTAAAGCACGGAGGTTGATCACTGATGTTTTAGTGATGTGTGAGCTACAAAGGCACAGGAAACTTGGTCAAAGTTGAAGGAAAGATGAATGCAGCACGTTATCAGCAAATACTGGAGGCAAATTTCCATTCATCAGCCCAGAAGCTGCGCATGGGACGTACTTGGACTTTCCAACATAACAATGATCCAAAACAGAAGGTCAAGTCGACCTGTCATTGTCTACAGTAGAACAAAATGAATGTTCTGGAGTGGCCATCTCAGTCTCCTGACCTCAATATCAGTGAGCCACTCTGAGGAGATCTCAAGCATGCAGTTCATGCTAGACAGCCCAATTTACCGGAACTGGAGGCTTTTTGTCAAGAAGAGTGGGCAGCTTTACCATCTGACAAAATAAAGAACCTCATCCACAACTACCACAAAGTACTTCAAGCTGCCATTGATGTTAGAGGGGGCAATACATGGTATTATGAAATGGGTTATATTAACATTTGATCGGGGTCATTTGGATGTCTTGGGTTGTCATTATGATTTAAAAAGAGAAAAACACAGTAGTTTGACAATAAATAGCTTCACCCAACCACTAACCATGAGTGGAGAAAAAGTTTTGTTGTTATCATTCATATTCTCTGAAAAAAGGCCAAGAAAGCAAAAATTCTTCCGGGGTATGTAAACTTTTGAGCACAACTGTAACAGCAAAGTTGCAGATAAGTTGCACACAAATCGCATGTAGCGTGTAACTTGTTTGGAAACGTGCAATCCTGTGTCGCAGTGGCAAAATGTCACTCTTTGCAACACAATACCATACGAGTTCATTACATCCTGTGTTGCAATGTATCGCTGTAATCTCAGTGTCACACGACATATGTCACTGTGTAGCACTAGCCTAGTCTTTACAAGAATGACTGTAATCATAAAAATAATAATCTGGAAATCTTACAGTTTTCACTCTCAGCCCTCAGTTTAAGCTGAGACCTGCTTTGCACAGTTTACTTTACAAATAGTAGTCATCTCATTATCATCGGCGACAGAATTATAGTGTAAAACTCCATTCACATGTCGTTGGCGTCACCACCCGGCGCACCCAGGCAAGTTTCGGGGCCCTGAGCAAACAGGGGGCTCACTCACTGTTGGGAACACCGACACACTAAGGTGACCGTGAGTCTGAGGAGCCCGATGCAAGCGCCTGCGAGTGGGCCCCACCGCTTGCTCAGGGCCCCGGCACTTGCAATACTTACCTCTCCCTGTTTCTCTGCAGCTCCACTGTCTTACGCATTTTCTGACTCTATGACATCTCAGGGCAGTGGGGTCGATGACCTCACTACAGCGCACCTCTACTCTGAGCGGTCACAGTGACGGCAACATTGATGAGTCCAGACCTGTGGCCAGCGAAGAGAGGTGAGTATTTTATTTTTTTATGTATGGCGAAATATATGGGGTCATTGTGTATGGAGCATTATATGGGGCCCATTCTGTATGGAGCATTATATGGAGTCCATTATTCTGATTGGAGCATTATATGGGGTCCATTAATCTGGAGCATTATATGGGTTCCATTATTCCGTATAGAGCATTATATGGGGTCCATTATAATGTATGGAGCATTATATGGGGCCCATTATAATGTATGGAGCATTATATGTGGTCCATTATTCTGTATGGAGCATTATATGGAATCCATTTTTCCGTATGGAACATTATATGGCGTCCATTAATCTGTATGGAGCTGTGGTGAAAGATGTATCTATATATGTGTGCAGTGAACCATGTATAGGTTTATTGTGTGACTAGTAATAATGTAACATCTGTCCTGAAGGCCGCATGTCTCACCCAGATGTTAAATATGTATTTTCCTGAGACAGCAGACTTCTGTCTCCAATCTCACCAGGGGGGCGTGCTGGGAACCAAGAAGAAAGGGAACATTTGACACCTCCTAGCTCTTTGGAAGAGAGATGTCAATTGCAGCCTGACACTGTCTATCTGTGGAAACTTTTACACAGGGAGTCTCAGAGCAAATGGTGTGTTCAATGGGGGAGCGGCCGCTGTTCAATCAAAACCAAGCAGTTATGGTGTTGGCCTGAGGGGCTGGTCTGGAAGTCTGACCTCCAGAGTAAATCTATAAATTAGGCCTGTATGCATAGAATTGTGTTCACATGTGAGGGCAGCCTGGGAAGCTGATGTGTTCCACCAATTCCATATTCACCCCCCCTTAGGGAGCAGAAGCAGACTACAAGTTAGCTATTTCTGTAAGTTTTCTCCTGTTTATTTTATACTGTTTTGCATACCTGTATGTCTTTTTATTATCATATTATTATCATATTTTTATGCCTTTTTCTTTACTGTAAGCACTGAATCTTTTTGTATTAAAGCATAAAACTTTAACAAGTTTAACCTTCAATGTTCTAAAGAATCCACAGCTTTAAACTGTATGATCTTTATGAGTGGTAGACAGTATTAGTAATCTCCGGGACTCATCGCCCGTGTATTCGGTGAGCGGTGGCAGCGTGTATGATCTGGGTCGGTGTGTGATTTATTTTCCCATCACAGCATAGGACAGAGGTTAAATTCTGGATTGAGAGTGGGGAGATAGAGTAACCCTTGCAGGCACAACCCCAAGTCACGTGCTGTGAGCGGGCCAGTGAGGAATTAATGACACCACGGAGTGGGATCTGTGACAAGGACTATATGGATCTAATTCTGTATGGAGCATTATATTGGGCCCATAATACTGTACAGAGCATTATATGGGGTCTATTATTCTCTATTCAGCATTATATGGTGTCCATTTTGTATGGAGGACTATATGGTGCCCTTTCTTTAGAGAGGACTATATGGGGCCCATTCTGTATGGAGCGTTATATGGGTTCTATTATTCTGTATGGAGCATTTTATGGTGTCCATTATGCTGTAGGGAGCATTATATGTGGTCCATTATTCTGTATGGAGCATAATATGGGGCCAATTATTCTGTATGGAGCATTATATGGGGTTCAATTATTCTTTATGGAACATTATATAGGGTCCATTATTCTGTATAGAGCATAATATGGGGTCCATTTTTCTGTATGGAACATTTTATGGTGTCCATTATTCTGTAGGAAACATTATATGGAGTCCATTATTCCGTATGGAGCATTATATGTGGTCCATTATTCTGTATGGAACATTATATGAAGTCCATTATTCTTTATGGAACATTATATGGGGTCCATTATTCCATATGGAGCATTATATGTGGTCCATTAATCTGTATGAAGCATTTTATGGGACCCATTATAATGTGTGGAGCATTATATGTGGTCCATTATTCTGTATGGGGCATTATATGGGGTCCATTATTCTGTATGGAGCTTTATATGAGGTCCATTATTCTGAATGGAGCATTATATGGGGTCCAATCATTCTGTATGTTCTGTATGGAACATTATATAGAGTGCATTATTCTGTATGGGATATTATATGGCGCCCATTCTGTTTTGAAACTTACATAGGGCCCATTCTGTATGGATGACTATACGGGACCCATTCTGTATGCAAGACTATATTGAGTTAATTCTGTATGATGCATTATATGTGGCCCATTCTGTATGGATCATTATATTTTGCCTATTATAGTGTATGGAGCATTATATGGAGTCTATTATTCTATATGGAGCATTATATGGAGTCCATTATTCTGAATGGATCATTATATGGGGTCCAATCATTCTGTATGGAACTGTATGTTCTGTATGGAACATTATATAGAGTGCATTATTCTGTATGGGATATTATATGGCGCCCATTCTGTTTTGAAACTTACATAGGGCCCATTCTGTATGGATGACTATACGGGACCCATTCTGTATGCAAGACTATATTGAGTTAATTCTGTATGATGCATTATATGTGGCCCATTCTGTATGGATCATTATATTTTGCCTATTATAGTGTATGGAGCATTATATGGAGTCTATTATTCTATATGGAGCATTATATGGAGTCCATTATTCTGAATGGATCATTATATGGGGTCACTTATTCTGTATGGAGCATTTTATGGGGCTCATTATACTGTATAGAGCATTAAATGGGACCCATTTTTCTGTATGGAGCATTATATGGGGTCCATTATTCTGTACAGAACATTATATGGAGTCCATTATTCAGCATGGAACATTATATGGGGCTCATTATTCTCTATGGAGCATTATATGGGGTCCATTAATCTGTTCGGAGCAGTATATGGGGTTCATTAATCTGTGTGGAACATTATATGGGATCCATGACTCTGTATGAAGCAATATATGAGGCTCATTATACTGTCTGAAGGACTATGTGGTGCCCATAATACTGTATGGAGGACTATGTGGTATCCATAATTCTGTATGGAGGACTATGTGGTGCCCATAATTCTGTATGGAGGACTATGCGGTGCCCATAATACTGTATGGAGGACTATGTGGTGCTCATTATACAGTCTGAAGGACTACGTTGTGCCCATAATACTGTATGGAGGACTATCTGGTGCGCATAATTCTGTATGGAGGACTATGTGGTGCTCATAATACTGTATGGAGGGCTATGTGGTGTCCAGGGCCGGACTGGCCATCTGGCAATTCTGAAGGGCCTGTCTGATTGTAGGCTGCCTTGTCTATTACGTTGTTAGCAGAATTTGTGTGCCCAAGACATCAATACTGTTAAGAGTTGTGACAAAGTCTCTGACTCTAACTTACCCCAGCAGGCCACAGGTTTCATTAGAAATATTGGTCTTGTAGTAAATCTTGCTTTCCTTCAGCCAGGGTAATATTAGCAATCCCATCTGGTGCTCGGGGGCGGAGACACCATGGGCCGTTGTAATTTCAAATGCCAGGGCTGAATTTCAGCCCCAGTCCATACCTGGTGGTGTCCATAACACTGTATGGAAGATTATACTGTCCGGTGTAAAGTGAAATCTTTAGAATTCCCCCAGGGTACCCACTGTGCTCTGCGATGATTCACCGGTTTCTGATCTATTGTAGAATTTGCAACGGATATCACTCATATAATGTAAGAAGTGAAATCATGGCATTGTACTATACCTATATTTCTCTGCCGTATCTGTGCATGATGAATCATGCTATGTGCTAAAGGGACCCACTGAGACTCTTTCGCCCGGGGCCCACGAAAACCTGAAGTCGGCTCTGCCCAGACCTAAACTAAAAGTCATACAGGCAAATATATGGCTATTAGTTTGGGATTGTAGACCCACAGTCGGTCAAGGAATTGTGGTCCGTACACAGACGCACAGAAGCACAGACATGTGAACACAGGATAATATGTAGGCAAATAACGTAGACATTCCAGCTGATGATAGGTGGTGTAGAACGTTCACCTCCTTCTACCACCTTCCTCTCAAATGTCACAGATCATTGTGCTATTCAGCAGAGGTCATGGAGGTAGATCTCCTACCAAGGATAGCTACCAGTGTTAGACCTCTTAAAGGGGTTGTCTACTGCTGATTGGCTGCAGCCTTCACATTTTTGTGACAGTGTTTTTAAAGCTCATGAAATATGCAAATTGCTTCTTCAAAAAGGAAGAGGGCTAGAATGCTAGTGCCTCCTAATGGAGGTAGCAATCTTAAAAGTCAATATTGAACCTGCCCCTGGGGGTTACCCCTGAACACAATGTTTGCAGATTGAAATTATGGTTTGGCTTTTATCCTAAGTCATATGGCAAGGCTCATTAAAGGGTTGATATTGACTTTTAGAATTTCTGCTTTCAATAGGTGGCATTAGAGTTCTACTTCTCTTCCTCTCTGAAGAGACAATTTGCATGTTTAATTTCCCAGGGGAGCATTACAAGGCTTAAAAGTCTCCTCACCTTGGCATGGCAGGCTTGACATGTCACTCTCAGCAAGGAGAAACGTTATTCCTTGGATAAAGCTCATGAAATTAACTGCAGTGGTCATGTAACTATGTCAATAAACCGGTGAGGTACACGAGGCTCAGGGCAGCTCTCCAGTAGGTACAGTGGCATGTAAAAGTTTGGGAACCCCTAATCAAAATTACCATTATTGTGAACAGTTAAGCAAGTTGAATATGAAATGATCTCTAAAATCCCTAAAGTTACAGATGACACATTTTATCCAAAATATATATTTTTTCATCTTTTACATTTTAAAAATTGCAAAAAGGAAAAAGGACAGATACGAAATTTTCTGCACCCTCCATGTTTAGTACCTAGTAGCAACCCCTTTTTCAAGTATCACAGCTTGTATGCTCTTTTTGTAGCAAGACATGAGTCATTCAATTTTTGTTTAAGAGATTTTCATCCATTCTTCCTTGGAAAATTCTACCAGCTCTATGAGATTCCTGGGTCGTCTTGCATGCACTGCTATTTTGAGGTCTAGCCACAGATTTTCAGTGTTTGGGATCATTATCTATTTGTGGAACATCCTCTATTCAACTTTGCCTTTTTTACAGATGGTGTTTGCATCAAGAATTCAATTAAATGTCATTGAATTTAATCTTCCCTCAACCCGTGAAATGTTCCCCATGCCATTGGCTACAACAAAACCACGAACCATGATTGATCCACCAGGCTGATGTTCTTTCTCTGAAATTCTGTGCCCTTTTTCCTCTACACATATTTTTATCATTGTGGCCAAAGAGTTCTATTTTAACCTCATTGGGCCACAGGACTTGTTTCCAAAATGTTCTGATGCTGAGTTTTATGGTGAGGATGCAGGGGAGGTTTTCTTCTGATGAATCTTCCATGAAGGCTATATACAGTATGTGCAGGTGTCTCTGAACTGTAGAACAATGTACCACAACTCCAGAGTCTGCTAAATCTTTCTGAGGACTTTTGCAATCAAGCTGGGGTTCTGATTTGCCTCTCTAGCAGTCCTACGAGAAGCTCTCATTGAAATTTTGCTTGGTTTTCCAGACCTTATCTTGACCTCCACTGTTGCTGCCATTTCTCAATTACATTTCGAGCTGAAGAAAGAGCAACTTGAAAATTCTTTGCTGTCTTGTTATATCCTTCTCCTGCTTCGTGGGCCTCTCGATATTTTTATTTGCAGAGTGCGAGACAGCTGCTTAGAAGAACCAATGACTGCTGTTTTTTGGCACAAGGTTAGAGGAGACTGGTGTGAGCAGGTTGCGAGATGCAGTGATGGACAGGAGGCAGAGCAAGGGTTAACAATTTTACTTTACCAGGGGAATACTCCACACAGGGAGGCAAACAGTTAAATGGGGAAATAAACAGTTAAATGGCAGAATGAACAGTTAAATGGCAAAAGGATATGCAGGTTTGAAAAACGGTAGATTCAGTAACGGCCGTTGCATTGTACACTTATTGTGTCAGAAGTTTCACCAACTGTAGATGATGCTTGAAAGTCAGTATTGCCGACAACAGCTGGTGCGGTGCTGGTCCAAAAAGGTCCTGCTGATAACGATGGCCTATATTCTGGTAGCAGTGGTCGGTGTTTGGTACCTTCCACTGAGCCCCTAGTCATGAACATATGCGGTCGGAGCAAACAAGGCAGTACAATCAGGGTCTCCCGTGGGCGGGAAGGTATATGCTGATAATGTGGCTGAAAATGTCTGTCCAGTACCCGATTCTCTCTTTGCAGCACGTGCGCTATACTCACGGTCACGAAACACGTGGCACCTTGCTCTCTGCCAGCTACTGGGTGCACTGCACTTCTGTCTCTATGTTGCGCGCTGTCTGTTCCCTCCAAGACTGAAGCGTCAACAACCACTGGCATGTTGCTTCTCCGGCGGGGTCCTGCAGATCACGGTCCGACAACGAGGGCAGCAGCGAACAGTCCTGAACTCTGCCCTGGCTCTTAGGCTGGCGTGCGGCGCTAAGCTGAACAGGGCTCCCGGCTCTTCCCTTATTCCTGCGGTTGGCTTCGGCAGTATCCCGACATTGGACTGGCAGCGTGTCGTTGCAGCATGGCTGCGCACTTCTCGGAGCCCACTGCGCATGCACCTTGCCTCTGTCACCACCGGCAGGAAATTGCCCGACGCTGTGCGCGCTGCACCTTATAACCGCGCCCCTAGGGTGGCGTTTTGGGAGCATTATACTCTAAAATTGGTCATTAAAGGGGTTTCGTGATTGAGAACACTAATTAATTGGGCTTCCATAGGGCAACATGTAGATAATTACTGTGTACTAGCCACAATATATTTCTCTCCATGTTGATAAAAGTTAGGAGATATGACCCTGCCTATTCCATTGATTGATTCTGTCTTTTAGAGGGGGGGCAAGGCCCAATTAAAACTTTTATGAATTTTATTTACGCCACTGCCTGCGGAAAATGTTTGCAGCTGTGAGCCAAATACATAGATTAATCCTATGGAGCCGGGGCATAACGATTGCAGTCGCAGAGGTTACGACCGCTACCGGGCCCATGTAAGGGTGAGGGCCTGCCGGTGCCAGCACAAACTTGAACTGGATGTGCATTCTTGGACTCACATTCAGCAAGTGTATTGTGGCACAAAGACCTGTCGGATTCGTGTGCTGCAATACACGCTGCCAGCCAATCAGAGGCCAGCAGCTGACGTCAGTGTGAACATGACTGAGGGCGCCTAGCATTTCCATCATGCACTCCTGTTGCTTGCCGCCTTCAGAAAGGGATCCCGCGCAGTTGGGGAGTGGAGTTACGGTGAGTATAATCATTTATTTTTTTATATGCATTAAAGTACAGCTGCAGAATGAAGGACATATATACCAGAATCGGGGAACATACCAGAATGGGGGATATACATATCACTATGGGGTACATATATACCAGGATGGAGGATATATATATATACCAGGATTGAGCCCAGAATAAAGGACATACAGTACAGACCAAAAGTTTGGACACACCTTCTCATTTAAAGATTTTTCTGTATTTTCATGACTATGAAAATTGTACATTCACACTGAAGGAATATGAATTAACATATGAATTATATACTTAACAAAAAAGTGTGAAACAACTGAAAATAGAGTGTGCAAATCAGTCATCAGAGCAAAAGGTGGCTACTTTAACCCCTTAGCGACCGTCGATACGCCTTTTAACGGCGGCCGCTAATGGTACTTAAACCACAGCGCCGTTAATTAACGGCGCTGTGGAAAAAGTCCATAGCGCCCCCCAGAGGCCGATTTTCTCCGGGGTCTCGGCTGCCGAGGGTAGCCGAGACCCCAGAGAACATGATTCGGGGGTTTTTTAACCCACCCCGCATTTGCGATCGCCGGTAATTAACCGTTTACCGGCGATCGCAAAAAAAAAAAAAAAAAAAAGCGATCTCTTATTAATTTCTCTGTCCTCCGATGTGATCGCACATCGGAGGACAGAGAAAAGGGGTCCCAGGTGGCCCCCCAATACTCACCTAGCTCCCCCGATGCTCCTCGTGTCTCCCGGTGGGCGCCGCCATCTTCAAAATGGGGTAGCCGAGACCCCAAAGAGCACGATCGGGGTCGGTATTACCGACCCCTGTTTTGCGATCGCCGGTAATTAACTGTTTACCGGCGACCGCAAAAAAAAAAAAAAAAAAGTAAAGTGTAATTCTCTGTCCTCTGATGTGATCGCACATCAGAGGACAGAGAAATAGGGGGATTCGGGGACCCTAGCATACTCACCTAGGTCCCTGGATCCTCTTGCTGCTCCTCCTGGCCGCCGGCAGCAGAACATGGCGGACGCATGCCCAGTGCGCCCGCCATCTGTCTCCATCTGCCGGCCGGCAGGAGAACAGCAGTTGGGGCTAAAATTAGGGGTAGGGTTAGGGTTAGGGTTAGGGGTAGGGTTAGGGTTAGGGGTAGGGTTAGGGTTAGGGGTAGGGTTAGGTTAGGGTTAGGTTAGGGGTAGGGTTAGGGGTAGGGTTAGGGGTAGGGTTAGGGGTAGGGTTAGGTTAGGGTTAGGGGTAGGCTTAGGGGTAGGGTTAGGGGTAGGGTTAGGGTTAGGTTAGGGTTAGGTTAGGGGTAGGGTTAGGGGTAGGGTTAGGTTAGGGTTAGGGGTAGGGTTAGGGTTAGGGGTAGGGTTAGGGGTAGGGTTAGGGGTAGGGTTAGGGTTAGGTTAGGGTTAGGTTAGGGGTAGGGTTAGGGGTAGGGTTAGGGGTAGGGTTAGGGTTAGGTTAGGGTTAGGTTAGGGGTAGGGTTAGGGGTAGGGTTAGGTTAGGGTTAGGGGTAGGGGTAGGGTTAGGTTAGGGGTAGGGCTAGGGTTGGGGCTAAATTTAGGGTTAGGGTTGGGGCTAAATTTAGGGTTAGGGTTGGGGCTAAACTTAGGGTTAGGCTTCTTTCACACTTACGTCGGTACGGGGCCGTCGCAATGCGTCGGCCCGACATACCGACGCACGTTGTGAAAATTGTGCACAACGTGGGCAGCAGCTGTAGTTTTTCAAAGCATCCGCTGCCCAATCTATGTCCTGGGGAGGAGGGGGCGGAGTTACGGCCACGCATGCGCGGTCAGAAATGGCGGATGCGACGTACAAAAAAAGTTTCATTGAACTTTTTTTGTGCCGACGCTCCGCCAAAACACAACTGATCCAGTGCACGACGGACGCGACGTGTGGCCATCCGTCACGATCCGTCGGCAATACAAGTCTATGGGCAAAAAACGCATCCTGCGGGCACATTTGCAGGATCCGTTTCTTGTCCAAAACGACGGATTGCGACGGAATGCCAAACGACGCAAGTGTGAAAGTAGCCCTAGGGCTAGGGTTAGGGTTGGGGCTAAAGTTAGGGCTAGGGTTGGGGCTAAAGTTAGGGTTAGAGCTGGGATTAGGGTTAGGGTTTGGATTAGGGTTCGTATTAGGGTTAGGGTTGGCATTAGGGTTACGCTTGGGATTAGGGTTAGGTTTGGGATTAGGGTTAAGGTTAGGGTTGTGATTAGGGGTGTATTGGGATTAGGGTTAGGTTTGAGGTTAGGGTTGAGATTAGGAGTGTGTTGGATTTAGGGTTTTGATTAGGGTTATGGTTAGGGTTGACATTAGGGTTGTTTTGGGGTAAGGGTTGTGATTATGGTTAGGGTTAGTGATTAGGATTATGGATGAGGTTGGGATTAGGGTTAGGGGTGTGTTGGGGTTAGGGTTGGAGCTAGAATTGGGGGGTTTCCACTGTTTAGGTACATCAGGGGGTCTCCAAACACGACAGCCAATTTTGCGCTCAAAAAGTCAAATGGTGCTCCCTCCCTTCTGAGCTCTGCCGTGCGCCCAAACAGTGGGTTACCCCCACATATGGGGCATCAGCGTACTCGGGATAAATTGGACAACAACTTCTGGGGTCCAATTTCTCTTGTTACCCTTGTGAAAATAAAAACTTGGGGGCTACAAAATCTTTTTTGTGAAAAAAAAAATATTTTTTATTTTCACGACTCTGCATTCTAAACTTCTGTGAAGCACTTGGGCATTCAAAGTTCTCACCACACATCTAGATAAGTTCCTTGGGGGGTCTAGTTTCCAAAATGGGGTCACTTGTGGGGGGTTACTACAGTTTAGATACATCAGGGGCTCTGCAATCGCAACATAATGCCCACAGACCATTCTATCAAAGTCTGCATTCCAAAAAGGCGCTCCTTCCCTTCCGAGCTCTGCCGTGCGCCCAAACAGTGGTTTACCGCCACATATGGCGCATCAGCGTACTCAGGATAAATTGGACAACAACTATTGCAGTCCAATTTCTCCTGTTACCCTTGTGAAAATAAAAACTTGGGGGCTACAATATCTTTTTTGTGGAAAAAAAAATATTTTTTATTTTCACGACTCTGCATTCTAAACTTCTGTGAAGCACTTGGGCATTCAAAGTTCTCACCACACATCTAGATAAGTTCCTTGGGGGGTCTAGTTTCCAAAATGGGGTCACTTGTGGAGGGTTTCTACTGGTTAGGTACATCAGGGGCTCTGCAAACGCAACATAATACCCGCAGACCATTCTATCAAAGTCTGCATTCCAAAACGGCGCTCCTTCCTTCCGAGCTCTGCCGTGCGCCCAAACAGTGGTTTACCCCCACATATGGGGTACCAGCATACTCAGGACAAATTGGACACCAACTTTTGGGGTCCAGTTTCTCTTGTTACCCTTGTGAAAATAAAAATTTGGTGGCTAAAAAATCTTTTTTGTGGAAAAAAAAAATATTTTTTATTTTCACGGCTCTGCATTATAAACTTCTGTGAAGCACTTGGGCATTCAAGGTTCTCACCACACATCTAGATAAGTTCCATGGGGGGTCTAGTTTCCAAAATGGGGTCACTTGTGGGGGATTTCTACTGTTTAGGCACATCAGGGGCTCTCCAAACGCGACATGGCGTCCGATCTCAATTCCAGCCAATTCTACATTGAAAAAGTAAAACGGCACTCTTTCTCTTCCAAGCTCTGCGGTGCGCCCAAACAGTGGTTTACCCCCACATATTGGGTATCGACGTACTCAGGAGAAATTGCACAACAACTTTTGTGGTCTAATTTCTCCTGTTACCCTTGTGAAAATAAAAATTTGTGGGCAAAAAGATAATTTTTGTAGAAAAAATGCAATTTTTTTTTTCACGGCTCTACGTTATAAACTTCTGTGAAGCACATGGGGGTTCAAAGTGCTCGCCACACATCTAGATAAGTTCCTTAAGGGGTCTAGTTTCCAAAATGGTGTCACTTGTGGGGGGTTTCCACTGTTTAGGCACATCAGGGGCTCTCCAAACGCGACATGGCGTCCAATCTCAATTCCAGCCAATTCTACATTGAAAAAGTAAAACGGCACTCCTTCTCTTCCAAGCTCTGCGGTGCGCCCTAACAGTTGTTTACCCCCACATATTGGGTATCAGCGTACTCAGGAGAAATTGCACAACAACTTTTGTGGTCTAATTTCTCCTGTAAGGGTATGTTCACACGTTCAGGATTTCCATCCTTTTTTTTTCAGGACAGTTTTTTTAAAAAACTGCAGCTCTTGGCAGAAAACGCAGGTCCTTTTTTTGTCCTTTTTTGATGCGTTTTTGATGCGTTTTTTGATGCGTTTTTTTATCCTTTTTTTACTGTGTGTTTCCTAGGAAGCTTTTTAGGGCTACAATGGCTGAAAATACCCTAACCCTACCCCTACCCCTAACCCTACCCCTACCCCTAACCCTACCCCTACCCCTAACCCTACCCCTAACCCTACCCCTAACCCTACCCCTACCCCTAACCCTACCCCTAACCCTAACCCTACCCCTAACCCTACCCCTAACCCTAACCCTAACCCTACCCCTAACCCTACCCCTAACCCTACCCCTAACCCTACCCCTAACCCTAACCCTATTCTAACCTTAGTGAAAAAAAAAAAAAAATTCTTAATTTTTTTATTGTCCCTACCAATGGGGGTGACAAAGTGGGGGGGTGTCATTTACTATTTTTTTATTTTGATCACTGAGATAGGTTATATCTCAGTGATCAAAATGCACTTTGGAGCGAATCTGCCGGCCGGCAGATTCGGCGGGCGCACTGCGCATGCGCCCGCCATTTTGCAAGATGGCGGCGCCCAGGGAGAAGACGGCCGTACGGACACCGGGACGCCGGGTAAGTATAAGGGGGGGAGATTAGGGCACGGGGGGGGCATCGGAGCACTGGGGGGGGGCATCGGAGCACGGGGGGGGGGCATCGGAGCACGGGGGGGCGGGATCGGAGCACGGGGGGGCAGCCACACTCCGCCCACGCACTTCCGCCCGCTCCCCCGCACTTCCTGCTGCAGCGGTTCTGCACATCAAATCGCAGTAAAACCCGCAGATATATATTTGATCTGCGGGTTTTACTGCGATTTTGACCTCACAATGGAGGTCTATGGGTGCAGAACCGCTGCGGTTCAGGAAGAAGAATTGACATGCTCCTTCTTTTTTCCGGGAGCTATTCAGCGCGGCTTTTTTTTTACAATTTCCGGACCATGTGCACAGTGTGTCCTGTTTTCCATAGGGTACAGTGTACTGTACCCTGCATGGAAAACAGCTGCGGAACCGCAGCGGCAAAACCGCCGCGGTTCCGCGGTAAAAAACGCACTGTGTGAACATGGCCTTACCCTTGTGAAAATAAGAATTTGTGGGCAAAAAGATCATTTTTGTGTAAACAAAAGCGATTTTTTATTTTCACGGCTCTACGTTATAAACTTCTGTGAAGCACTTGGGGGTTCAAAGTGCTCACCACACATCTAGATAAGTTCCTTAAGGGGTCTAGTTTCCAAAATGGTGTCACTTGTGGGGAGTTTCCACTGTTTAGGCACATCAGGGGCTCTCTAAATGTGACATGGTGTCCGATCTCAATTCCAGCCAATTCTGCATTGAAAAAGTCAAACGGCGCTCCTTCACTTCTAAGTTCTGCGGTGCGCCCTAACAGTGGTTTACCCCCACATATGGGGTATTGGCGTATTCAGGAGAAATTGCATAACAATATTTATGGTTACATTTCTGTTTTTACACTTGTGAAAATAAAAAAAATGGTTCTGAATTAAGATGTTTGCAAAAAAAAGTTAAATGTTCATTTTTTCCTTCCACATTGTTTCAGTTCCTGTGAAGCACGTAAAGGGTTAATAAACTTCTTGAATGTGGTTTTGAGAACCTTGAGGGGTGTAGTTTTTAGAATGGTGTCACACTTCATTATTTTCTATCATATAGACCCCTCAAAATGACTTCAAATGTGATGTGGTCCCTAAAAAAAAATGGTGTTGTAAAAATGAGAAATTGCTGGTCAACTTTTAACCCTTATAACTCCCTAACAAAAAAAAATTTTGTTTCCAAAATTGTGCTGATGTAAAGTAGACATGTGGGAAATGTTATTTATTGACTATTTTTTTATGACATATCTCTCTGATTTAAGGGCATAAAAATACAAAGTTTGAAAATTGCAAAATTTTAAAAATTTTCGCCATATTTCCGTTTTTTTCATAAATAATCGCAAGTAATATCGAAGAAATGTTACCACTAACATGAAGTACAATATGTCACGAAAAAACAATCTCAGAATCAGCGGGATCCGTTGAAGCGTTCCAGAGTTATAACCTCATAAAGTGACAGTGGTCAGAATTGCAAAAATTGGCCTGGTCATTAAGTACCAAATTGGCTCTGTCACTAAGGGGTTAAAGAACCTAGAATATAAGACATATTTTCAGTTGTTTCACACTTTTTTGTTAAGTATATAATTCCACGTGTTAATTTATAGTTTTGATGCCTTCAGTGTGCATGTACAATTTTCATAGTCATGAAAATACAGAAAAATCTTTAAATGAGAAGGTGTGTCCAAACTTTTGGTCTGTACTGTATATACCAGGATGAGTCCCTGGAAAATGGACATATATACCAGGATGGGGCCCAGGATAACAGATATATATACCAGGATGGGGCCCAGGATAACAGAGATATATACCCGGATGGGGCCCAGGATAACAGACATATATACCAGGATGGGGCCCAGGATAACGGACATATATACCAGGATGGGGCCCAGGATAATGGACATATATACCAGGATGGGGCCCAGGATAACGGACATATATACCAGGATGGGGCCCAAGATAACGGACATATATACCAGGATGGAGCACAAGATAACAGACATATATACCAGGATGGGGCCCAGGATAACGGACATATATACCAGGATGGGGCCCAGGATAACGGACATATATACCAGGATGGGGCCCAGGATAACAGACATTTATTCCAGGATGGGGCCCAGGATAACGGACATATATACCAGGATTCAAGATTCAAGATTCAAAGATTCAAAGAAGCTTTATTGGCAGGACCAAATACACATCAGTTTTGCCAAAGCAAGTGTATAGAGGCAATAGGGATAGGGACTGTGGGGATGTTGGGTAGGAGCTGTGGGGGAGGTGGATGGGGCAGATCCAGGGTGGGGGCTATAGTCCATGGCATAGGGGAGGTGGATGGGGCAGATCCATTGTGGGGGTTATAGTCCATGGCATAGGGGAGGTGGATGGGGCAGATCCATTGTGGGGGCTATAGTCCATGGCATAGGGGAGGTGGATGGGGCAGGTCCATTGTGGGGGCTATAGTCCATGGCATAGGGGAGGTGGATGGGGCAGATCCATTGTGGGGGCTATAGTCCATGGCATCATAGTTCTCTTTCTCGCAGTCTATGACATTCGCTCAAGTACCGCGCTGCTATCTCCACCGCTCTCTCTTCTTCTCCCAGCAGGATATGTTTTCTCTTCCTCCTTCATGGTGATGAAGTCTGGGAAGAGATGTGAGAGTCTCCTGAAGTGAGTGTCCCTCACTGCTGAGTATTTGGAGCAGTGTAGCAGGAAGTGGGTTTCGTCCTCTATGGCCTCCTGATCACAGTGTTGGCACAGTCTTTCCTCCCTGGGCTTGTAGCTCTGCCTGTGTCGGCCACATTCGATGGCCAGACTGTGGGCACTGAGTCTATATCGGCTCAGGATCTGGCGGTCTCTGGGGTCCGGGAGTTTCTCCAGATATGGGGCCAGTCTGTAGTCTCTCTGTAGGCTCCGGTACATGGTCAGTTTCTGTGAGCTGATGATATCATTCTTCCAGTCACTGACATACCTCTCCTGGCCTTCATCTGCCATCTTCCTAATTCCGGCTTTTGTCAGGTTGTTGTGATTGGTGTTCTGCTCCGGTTGGGTTTGGCTGGGCTGTTCCGGGGGTTCTGGTTTTTCTGTTTCACCTTCATGTATCAGGGCTTTATGGTGATGGGAGCTTGGATTGCTCCTATGCAGGTGAGCCCGGAATGACAGCGCCCTCTTTAGAACTGTTAGGTGTAGAGGGAATCTGCCCAGCTCAGCCCGACAAGCACTGTTGGAGGTGCTCCGATGGACCTGGAGAAGGTGCTTGCAGAATTCCAGGTGGAATATTTCTGTTGGACTGGAATCCCACTTTGACCAGTCTGGGTAGGTGTGAGGACTCCAGACTTTGCTGCCATACAGGAGGATTGGGGCGATGATGGAGTCGAAGATTTTTAGCCAGACCCTCACTGGTGGCTTCAGATGGTAGAGTGTCCTTCGGATGGCATAGAAGGTTTTGCAGGCCTTGTCTTTCAGGGTCTCTATGGCTTGTTTGAAGTTCCCTGACCGGTGAATCTCTAGGCCCAGGTAGGTATATTTGTCCGTTCCTGTGAGGTCGCAGTTGTTGAGGATAAATGATGGGTGTTGGTCTGATCTTCTCTTTCTCCTCTGGAACACCATGGTGTTGGTTTTCTTTAGGTTGACCGGTAGGGCCCAGGTGGAGCTGAATTTCTCTAGGATTTTCAGGTTGTCCTGGAGGCCTTTCTCGGTTGGTGACAGCAGCAGCAGGTCATCTGCATACAGCAGGAATTTCACCTGGGCGTCGTGGAGGGTGAGTCCTGGTGCTGAGGAGGATTCCAGGGCGGTAGCCAGCTCGTTGATGTAGATGTTGAAGAGCGTTGGGCTTAGGCTGCAGCCTTGTCTTACTCCGCGGCTCTGCTGGAAAAAAGCCGTTCTTTTGCCGCTCACACTCACGCTGCAGCTGTTCTCGGTGTAGGAGCTTTTGATGACATCGTAGGTCTTTCCCCCTATTCCACTCTCCAGCAGTTTCAGGAATAAGCCCGGGTGCCACACTGAATCAAAGGCCTTTTTAAAGTCCACAAAGCAGGCGTATATCTTCCCATTCTTTGTATTGTAGACGTGTCTCTGAATGAGGCTGTGCAGAGTATAGATGTGGTCAGTGGTGCGGTGGTTCGGCATGAACCCTGCTTGGCTCTTGCTGAGGACGTTGTGCTCGGTGAGGAAGGTGAGGATCCTCTTGTTAAGGATGGGGCCCAGGATAACAGACATTTATTCCAGGATGGGGCCCAGGATAACAGACATATATACCAGGATGGGGCCCAGGATAACGGACATATATACCAGGATGGGGCCCAGGATAACAGACATTTATTCCAGGATGGGGCCCAAGATAACGGACATATATACCAGGATGGAGCACAAGATAACAGACATATATACCCGGATGGGGCCCAGGATAACGGACATATATACCAGGATGGGGCCCAGGATAACGGACATATATACCAGGATGGGGCCCAGGATAACAGACATATATACCAGGATGGGGCCCAGGATAACAGACATATATACCAGGATGGGGCCCAGGATAACAGAGATATATACCAGGATAGGGCACAAGATAACGGACATATATACCAGGATGGGGCCCAGGATAACAGACATATATACCAGGATGGGGCCCAGGATAACAGACATATATACCAGGATGGGGCCCAGGATAACAGACATATATACCAGGATGGGGCCCAGGATAACAGACATATATACCAGGATGGGGCCCAGGATAACAGAGATATATACCAGGATAGGGCACAAGATAACGGACATATATACCAGGATGGGGCCCAGGATAACAGAGATATATACCAGCATAGGGCACAAGATAACGGACATATATACCAGGATGGGGCACAGGATAACGGACATATATACCAGGATGGGGCCAGGCTGGCGTACATACATATACGAAGCTGGGGGGGGGGGCACGGTCCACATCTTGCACCGAGGCCCATCAGACTCTAGTTACGCCACTACTATGGAGTAAACCTTCTTTGGCATTGCTGCTGTGACATGATGAAGTGCCAGACTGCTCTTATTTATTAACTGCAGTAAAAAAAAAGATATTGTTACATAATACAGTGGCGAAATAATGTGAGCAGTCAGTGGTCGGACCATCTGTGTGCATCCATTATATCACAGCACAGTGGCTGAATACATGGACATGCATCTCCCTGTGCCGGGGATTCGGGACATGTCACGCGCACACTTTCGCCCCTGCCACCCATGGTACTAAGCAGATGCTCTATGCTTCCCATGGGTGCTTTGTGAGACTGGGAGAAACGGGCAGGATGAAGAGGAAGGAGGGAGGTGAAGAGGAGGGGTTCTGCTACAGGGCCTGCAGCTGCTGCACATGCTTCTCTCAGCTATGTGACCCTTCTGGATATTTGCTATAGAGTTTAGATGGAACATTCCCAAATTGGTCCTCGGGAGGGTGGATGCGGTCGTGTTGCTAGGAGACATCTTCTTTGTTCTCAGGTACCCAGGTATGTGACAGATGATGACTGCAGTCTAATCTGTGCCGGGTGACGATGACATGACACGTGCTGCCCAGATCTGCAGACCCCACGGCGCACCTCACTGCGGCGAGCACCTGAGCGATCAATTATCGAGATGGGTAAATGAATTAAGCTGGGTGTGACGGGAGACTACAGAGAGGCATCAAGGTCACTCGTAAGGACGCGGCTGGATTCAGTGATGCTGTCCTACGTAGAGAAAATATTACATGTGCTAATGATATTTTAGGCTGATCTGAGGATTTCGGAGTGATTGGCTTACAGTCTGTGACCCTAAAGTGGGTGGGGGGGGGTTACTTTTGTTGCCTCTTTCTATAATAGTGATTAATGCTGAGAGCAGCATTTCCGGATTACCGGAATGTGGAGCCGCAGGGGGTAGACCACCTCCTTATACTATGTACACAGACTGGCTGGAAATGAAGCTTTGCATTGATGTGTGATGGACAGCGGCTGTCGGATGAATGACCGGACCACCACGGGCAGCACTTATTGGAAGGATTGTCAGATGCATACAATTTATTATGTCTAATTGTAGCCACAAGCATAAGCTAAAAAGGAAAATTATAACTAATGTGCTGTCAAGAAATCCGGCATCTATGCAGTCGCATGACGACTAGACGTGCTTGGCTACTCTCAATTCACCTAGCCAGGTACGTCTAGTCAGAATGTGTCTGGAAATATGCAAATCATATACATGCAGTCACGTGACTGCCCACACTCACCAGCAATACCGGTGAATCCTGACAGCATGTCCACCGCATGCTATCAGGACTCAGAAGTCTGTAGTCACATAGAATGTCACTAATTAAAGGATTGTCTCATTTTTGTTGATTTTTTTTTTCTTAGTTAAATGTGTGTGTGCCTAAAATATTTTTTGGCCGTTGGATTTGATTTAAAAAATTGACAGTTTGCATTCTATAGCCTCTGTGTTGCAATGCATTTTGCTGGCTGCAGAAAGAATTTACTGAGAATCTGTCAGTGAGCTCCTTCAGATAGTCTGAAGCTTTGTAAGTTTTTTCATTGTCTTTTTCTGAGCTTCTTGCAGTGGAGTCATGACCATAGACCACATTATAGTTGAATGTGCATAGAAAGAAAGAGCCCGTAAAAGCCAAATGGGTCAAAATATTTCATAAAATGCAATTGCAAAAAGATGCAAATATAAATGCATATATAAAAGAAAGAAAAATCCCCAAAGTTATCAAACCTCTTTGAGGAAAGTTTGTAATTGATTTTGCCCTTCAAGTTCACTGCAATTTTGTAAGCAGTAGCATTCAATAAAATTGTCTGCATCTAGGGGTAACTGTCTGCATCTAGGGGTAGCCACTGCCCGAAGGACTATTAGGCTGTATTCACACGTTGTGTTTTAGCTGTGTTCTGTTCTGCAGGCAAAACCTGCTCTCTTGGCAGTAAAGAAGCAGGTTTTGCTGAGTTTTTGCTGCAAAAACACAACGTGTGAACATACCCTTATAAACGTAAAGGAATGGCTATGAAGACCACCCATTTTTAAATAGAATCTGGCCTCAAGTGAAAGGCCAACTCTATATAATGCACATATTGGCCAAGTCCACTCTAGGTGCATATGGAGATTAACGAATGTCGCAAAATTAATTTTGGACGAATTCTATTGAAGCAAAATTAAAAAAAAAAAAAAACAATTAGGCTGGATCAAAATTGCCTGAAAAAAATATTCTTTCTGTTCTGACTAATGCTCCGAAGTCGCTCTAGAATCCAATGTATAAGAAATAGAGGGCCAAGAAGGGGTTAAACCTCAGTTGTCCCCCAGGTCCTCCGCCTGCTATATTGTACACTTCACATCTTCTGATTGGAGATGGGTGTACCTGAACAGTAAAGTTCTGCGTCCTTACCGAACACCTACTGTTCAGGTTCGCCCACCCCGAATACCAGGTGTCTGTCGCGCTGCATGACAGCGTAGCAAACACTGCTTCTGATCGGCAGTAATGACTCCATTACTAACCCATGGCCTTGATGTCACCGGACAATACAAAGGTAACATCAACCACTCAAATATTACCCCACTTACCTCTGCTATAGGGCAAGTAGGAAGAGAGAACCAAAATGCTAGAATTAGCGCATCTAATAGATGAGCCTTTTCTGGGCTGCTATTTTTAGGCTGGGGGGAAATATCCATGGCCCCTTACCAGCCTGAGAATACCAGCCCCATCTGTCTACTTTAGCTTGGCTGGTTGTCAAAAATGGGGGTACCCCACACCGTTAATTTAAATTATTTATTTAAATAATTAAAAAAACAGGGTGAGGACCCCTCTATTCTTGATAACCAGTCTTGCTAACACTGACAGCTGAGGGATGCAGCCCCTAGCTGTGACTTTTGCCTGGCTGGTTATCAGCCTGGCTGGTTATCAAACATACAAGGGAACACACGCTGTTTTTTTTAATTATATATTTACAGCGCAGGTGCCGGCTGATGAATGCTTCCATAAGCCGCCACCTGCTCTCATTGTTATTAGCGGCAGCAGGCATAGGCTGATTGGAGCAGTAGTCCTATCAGCCGACGTCATGCACATGACAGCATGGCAAACACTGGATGTTTGGGCCCCCCATTCATGTGAATGGGGTCCTGATTTGGGTCCAGGTACTGTTCTGGTTCCTAAACCCGAACTTTTTTTAACTGCTCAGTCGGACCCGAGCAACCAGGGGTCCGCTCATCTCTATTTCTAAAACTTCACCTCATGTCATTGTCATGCATTGTACTCCATGTGAATGAGTGAGGTTTAGAACCAGAAAAGCAGAAGAGTGAGCACAGGATAATGAGTGGAGGAACCCGGGGGAGCTGTGGCTGCAGGACAAATGAGGGACCGGTCTAAGACTGTAAAGAATTTCCAAAAATGTCTCTCGTCTGAAAGAGAATGGGGTTTGTATATACTACACTACTATGGGGCTGTTGCAGAAATGGCACTATTTTACCGAGTGGTCTGGGCATATTAATAGCAGCAGCTTTACGCTGGGGTTCCACTCCAAAACTCACTTTATGCTCCTTATACTACATAGCAGTAGAAATTTTGATATTTTGCGACTTATTTGCCGTAGATGCAATACCTCGTAGATAGGACACTTGTTCTAAATTATGGTGAACATCTACCTGTAGCCCCAATCTTAAAGGAGGTTGTCCAGTCTAGAAGACCCATTTTTTGTGAACTATTGGGAAAGTCGGGTTTTTAGAGGAAGGTTCTCTCATTCAGGAACCTCATCTCTTGGTCAGAGTAGAAAGTGGTGATAAAGAGTTTCTCTCGCTCTGGACAGCCTGTCTTACTTGCTTTCCAAACACAATTTATAGAGTAGACTGGGACACTCGGGGGGAGATTTTGTGTTTTGCATATTGTCAAGTGACTCTACTAACAAGCAGGGATTGTCCTAATTGGACAGTTCCTTAAAGAGGACCTGTCAAAAGTGGCCAGTTATATCAAGGGGGCATGGCTCACAGGATAATTATGCAGAGTCGCCTAAAGACGCGCCCCAGAGGAACCTGTGAGCTGAGCCATGCCTTCTTGCTAAAGACCATAAAAATCATCAGTAAATAAAAAAGTCCATATTTCTGGAACTGTATGCTGGATTTATAAAAAAAAACTTACTAAGGGGAGCAGCAGAAAATATTAAGAACAAAAACAGCTGGCTATTGTGCTGGTGACAGGTCCTCCATGTTAGGGAGCCTTGTGTGGATCCATATTATGAAACAAATACAAATCTATCAAGCCTGTTCCTCTGTATGCCTCAGATTCGCATAAAATGTATGAAAAAAAATCAGATGTGAAATATTTGCCGTAAAAGGATTTGAAGGACACACTAATAGGGAATGTATATTGTGACAGTAGTGATAATGTTTGTAAAGCACTGTAGAATTAATGGCGCTATATACGGTAAGTAAAATAAATGCCATATTACTGTACTATGCCATTACAAAGGCTCCGCACCGTGCTGCAGAGAATGCCTATGACCTCATAATACAGATCCATAGTGATTCTATGGTCGCATTCACACATCAGTATATTTGATCAGTATTTAATCAGTATTTATATGCCAAAACAAGGAGTGTCTCCAAAATACTGAACAGGGGTCAATGTTCCAATTATAGTTTTTTTCTATAGTTCCACTCCTGGCTTTGGCACTGAAACACTGATGCAAAAATACTGAGCAAATACTGAACGTGTGAATGTGACTCAATGTAATAAATAGGTCAATTGAGATGAAAACTGAGCCATGTGGGAAAAGCACTTCTGATCATCAAACGTTCTCAATATAATAAACGGAAAGTTGTACTTTGTTGAAGACTTTGAAATTATTGTCCCCTCTAAACCCCAATTAAGGAACTCTTGAGACAAAATACCATATACAGAACACCCTGGAATGAAAGGTGCCAGAAAAAAAGGATATTTCTTAGGCTACGCGAACACTTCTTTATGGTGCTCCAAAAAAAAACAGTGTCTGGGCTGGAAAAATGCTGCGTAAAATATACATTTTTGATGCGATTTTTCCCATGCTGCAGATTTGAAAAAAAAAAACGCTTTGATGTTTCAAATCTGCAAAGAAAAAATAAGCAGCGTGCGCATGAGAGTCCTGAAGTCCATGAGAGTCCTGAAGACTCACTTTGCTGGAACTGTAAAATGCTGTACTTGATCTGTGATATGGAGAACGTCTCATATCTCATCTATTCAAAAAACTGGGTACATGAAAAAAATAAAATGGACCCCAAATGTATGACATCCATGTTTCATTTGAGTCCTTCCCCTTTTTTTTTCAGTTTACGTAGAAAAGCTTGAAATTTGTTTTATTTTTTTATTTTTCGTACGAGAAAAATTTAACCCAAAATGAATGAAGATGGCATACAGCACACCGATGAAAAACATTCCATTTTTTATTGTATGCAAAAAAAAAAAAAAATATGAAACTGATGTCTAAATGGGGTTTTAAGCTGTTCAGACATAATTTCATCTTTTGACTCAAGAGGGCAGGAAATAACAACAAAAAAAATATAGAAAAGCACACATTGGATTACAAATTTGATGTAATCTCCTTATTTCATCATTGGAAAAGGAAGGAAGTATCACATACTAACACTTAGTGGAGGCACAGATTTCTGCTGGGAACGGGGTGTGAGAACTTCACGAAACATTACGGAATTGTGTTATATAATTTATAGCATCTTTTGCTATTATGTTGTTTTATCAAATCAATTTTGCCAACGTTTCTTGGAATTCTTATTATCACAGCAGGTTATTTAATAATTTACAGCACATAATCTGTACTGACAGATGATCTGTAATATAGGCTTGAAGCGCAATTATGAGCTCACTGACTGTGAGAAAGATTCAAAACTTAAGTTTAAGGTTTCTTAAAGAGGATGTGCGGGACTTTAAAAAAAAGGCATGTATTGCTAACAGAGGCAACTACCTGCCCATTGTACCCAGCACCGGTCAGTGACCGCTCCTGCCAGAGATTCAGCTACTTCCTGTCAACAGGGCAGCAGTTTCTCTTCCTGTTGACAGGGTGAGACTACTGGTGTCATTCTGATTGACAGCCAGCATCCACTGCCTAATTGGGGAAGCCAATTAGAAGTTGCTGAGGAGACCGGACCTGTGGGGAACGAGGAGAGGTGAATATTTGATTTTTTTTATGTATGGAGCATTATATGGGGCCATTATACTGTATGCAGCAATATATGGCGCTCATTATACACTGTATGGAGCAATATATAGGGCTCATTATACTGTGTGGAGCATTATATGGGGCCATTATACTATTTGGTACAATATATGTGGGCCATTACATATTAGGTGGAGCAATACATCGACCCAATTATACTGTATGGAGCAATATATATGGCCAATTATACTGAATAGAACAATATATGGGGCCATTATTCTGTTTGGAGCAATATATGGGCCCATTATACTGTATGAAGCAATATATTGGTCCCATTATAATGTATGGAGTAATATATGGGGGGCAACATTCTGTATGTAGCAATATAAAAGCAATTATAGTGTATGGAGCATTATATGGGACCCATTATACTGTATGGAGTAATATGTGGGGCTCATATTGTATGAAGCAGTATATGGACCATTATGCTGTATAGAGCATTATATGGGGCCATTATACTATATGGTGCAATATTTGTGGGCCATTATATATTACACTGTGGATACACAGCTGATAGTCCTACTGAATAGACTGTTAGAATTTGTATTATGGCAAGAAAAAAGTAAAGAAAAACGAGTGGCCATCATTACTTTAAGAAATTAAGGTCAGTCAGTCCGAAAAATTGGGAAAACATTGAAAGTGTCCCCAAGTGCAGTGGCAAAAACCATCAAGCGCTACATAGAAACTGGCTCACATGAGGACCGCCCCAGGAAAGGAAGACCAAGAGTCACCTCTGCTTCTGAGGATAAGTTTATCCAAGTCACCAGCCTCAGAAATCTCAGGTTAACAGCAGCTCAGATTAGAGACCAGGTCAATGCCACACAGAGTTCTAGCAGCGGACACATCTCTACAACAACCGTTAACAGGAGACTTTGTGCAGCAGGCCTTCATGGTAAAATAGCTGCTAGGAAACCACTGCTAAGGACAGGCAACAAGCAGAAGAGACTTGTTTGGCTAAAGAACACAAGGAATGGACATTAGACCAGTGGAAATCTGTGCTTTGGTCTGATGAGTCCAAATTTAAGATCTTTGGTTCCAACCACCGTTTTTATGACCTGGTGGTTAGGACAATAATGGACCTAGTGGTTAAGAGCACATGGAATGACCTGATAGTTACTAATAATATAGGACGAGCTCTGAGACATGGGAACTCTACTGACCGCAATCCCTAATCCTATCACACACACTAGAAATAGCCGTGGATTGCTCCTAACGCTCCCTATGCAACTCGACACAGCCTAAGAAACTAGCTAGCCCTAGAGATAGAAAAATAAAGCCTACCTTGCCTCAGAGAAATTCCCCAAAGAAAAAGGCAGCCCCTCACATATAATGACTGTGAGTAAAGATGAAAATTACAAACACAGAGATTAAATAGATTTAGCAAAGTGAGGCCCGACTTACTGAACAGACAGAGGATAGGAAAGGTAACTTTGCGGTCAGCACAAAAAGCTACAAAAAGACCACGCAGAGGGCGCAAAAAGACCATCCGCACCGACTCACAGTGCGGAGGCGCTCCCTCTGCGTCCCAGAGCTTCCAGCAAGCAAGACAAAATCAAAACAGCAAGCTGGACAGAAAAATAGCAAACCAGAGAAAAGCAAACAGGAACTTAGCTTCTGCTGGGAAGACAGGTCACAAGAACGATCCAGAAGAGAACAAGACCAATACTGGAACATTGACAGGTGGCATGGAGCAATGATCTAAGTGGAGTTAAATAGAGCAGCCAGCTAACGAATTAACCTCGTCACCTGTGGAAGGAAACTCAGAAGCAGCAGCTCCACTCACAACCACCAGAGGAAGCCCATGGACAGAACCAGCCGAAGTACCATTCATGACGAAAGGAGGGAGCTTGACAACAGAATTCACAACAGTAACCCCCCTTGAGGAGGGGTCACCGAACCCTCACCAGAGCCCCCAGGCCGACCAGGACGAGCCAAATGAAAGGCACGAACCAGATCGGCAGCATGAACATCGGAGGCAAAGACCCAGGAATTATCTTCCTGACCATAACCCTTCCACTTGACCAGGTACTGGAGTTTCCGTCTCGAAATACGAGAATCCAAAATCTTCTCTACCACATACTCCAAATCCCCCTCAACCAACACCGGGGCAGGAGGATCAACGGATGGAACCACAGGCGCCACGTATCTCCGTAACAATGACCTATGGAATACATTATGGATGGCAAAAGAAGCTGGAAGGGTCAAACGAAACGACACAGGATTGAGAACCTCAGAAATCTTATACGGACCAATGAAACGAGGCTTAAACTTAGGAGAGGAAACCTTCATAGGAACATAACGAGACGACAACCAAACCAAATCCCCAACACGAAGTCGGGGACCCACACAGCGCCGGCGGTTAGCCTTCTCCTGGGACAATGTCAAATTGTCCACCACATGAGTCCAAATCTGCTGCAACCTATCCACCACAGTATCTACACCAGGACAGTCCGAAGACTCAACCTGCCCTGAAGAGAAACGAGGATGGAAACCAGAATTGCAGAAAAACGGCGAAACTAAAGTAGCCGAGCTGGCCCGATTACTAAGGGCGAACTCAGCCAAAGGCAAAAAGGACACCCAATCATCCTGATCAGCAGAAACAAAGCATCTCAGATATGTTTCCAAAGTCTGATTAGTTCGTTCGGATTGGCCATTTGTCTGAGGATGGAAAGCCGAGGAAAAAGACAAATCAATGCCCATCCTAGCACAAAAGGCTCGCCAAAACCTCGAAACAAACTGGGAACCTCTGTCCGAAACGATGTTCTCCGGAATGCCATGTAAACGAACCACATGCTGGAAAAACAATGGCACCAAATCAGAGGAGGAAGGCAATTTAGACAAGGGTACCAAATGGACCATCTTAGAGAAGCGATCACAAACCACCCAAATGACCGACATCTTTTGAGATACAGGGAGATCCGAAATAAAATCCATAGAGATATGCGTCCAGAGCCTCTTCGGAACCGGCAAGGGCAAAAGCAACCCACTGGCACGAGAACAGCAGGGCTTAGCCCGAGCACAAGTCCCACAGGACTGCACAAAAGAACGCACATCCCGCGACAAAGACGGCCACCAAAAGGATCTAGCCACCAAATCTCTGGTACCAAAGATTCCAGGATGACCAGCCAACACCGAACAATGAACCTCAGAGATAACTCTACTAGTCCATTTATCAGGGACAAACAGTTTCTCCGCTGGGCAACGGTCAGGTCTATCAGCCTGAAATTTTTGCAGCACCCGCCGCAAATCAGGGGAGATGGCAGACAAAATTACCCCCTCTTTGAGAATACCCGCCGGCTCAGGAACACCCGGAGAGTCGGGCACAAAACTCCTTGACAGGGCATCAGCCTTCACATTCTTAGAGCCTGGAAGGTACGAAACCACAAAATCAAAATGGGAGAAAAACAGCGACCATCGAGCCTGTCTAGGATTCAACCGTTTGGCAGACTCGAGATAAGTCAAATTCTTGTGATCCGTCAAGACCACCACGCGATGCTTTGCTCCTTCAAGCCAATGACGCCACTCCTCGAATGCCCACTTCATGGCCAACAACTCTCGATTGCCAACATCATAATTGCGCTCAGCAGGCGAAAACTTTCTAGAAAAGAAGGCACATGGTTTCATCACCGAGCCATCAGAACTTCTTTGCGACAAAACAGCCCCTGCTCCAATCTCAGAAGCATCAACCTCGACCTGAAACGGAAGCGAAACATCTGGCTGGCACAACACAGGGGCAGAAGAAAAACGACGCTTCAACTCTTGAAAAGCTTCCACAGCCGCAGAAGACCAATTGACCACATCAGCACCCTTCTTGGTCAAATCAGTCAACGGTTTAGCAACACTAGAAAAATTACTGATGAAGCGACGATAAAAATTAGCAAAGCCCAGGAACTTTTGCAGACTCTTCACAGATGTCGGCTGAGTCCAATCATAAATGGCCTGGACTTTAACAGGGTCCATCTCGATAGTAGAAGGGGAAAAAATGAACCCCAAAAATGAAACCTTCTGAACTCCAAAGAGACACTTTGACCCCTTCACAAACAAAGAATTCGCACGAAGGACCTGGAACACCATTCTGACCTGCTTCACGTGAGACTCCCAATCATCCGAGAAGACCAAAATATCATCCAAATATACAATCAGGAATTTATCCAGGTACTCTCGGAAGATGTCATGCATAAAGGACTGAAATACTGATGGAGCATTGGAAAGCCCGAATGGCATAACCAGATACTCAAAATGGCCCTCGGGCGTATTAAATGCTGTTTTCCATTCATCACCCTGCTTAATACGCACAAGATTATACGCACCACGAAGATCTATCTTGGTGAACCAACTAGCCCCCTTAATCCGTGCAAATAAATCCGACAGCAGCGGCAAAGGGTACTGAAACTTGACTGTGATCTTATTAAGAAGGCGGTAATCAATACAAGGTCTCAAAGAACCATCCTTCTTGGCCACAAAAATAGAACTTTGCTCCCAATGGTGACGACGACGGGCAAATATGACCCTTCTCCAAGGATTCCTTTACATAACTCCGCATAGCGGCGTGCTCTGGCACAGATAAATTGAACAGTCGGCCCTTAGGAAACTTACTACCAGGAATCAAATTGATAGCACAATCACAATCCCTATGAGGAGGTAGGGCACTGGATTTGGGCTCATCAAATACATCCCGGTAATCCGACAAAAACTCCGGGACTTCAGAAGGGGTGGATGACGAAATAGACAGAAATGGAACATCACCATGTACCCCCTGACAACCCCAGCTGGACACAGACATAGATTTCCAATCCAATACTGGATTATGGACCTGTAGCCATGGCAACCCCAAAACGACCACATCATGCAGATTATGCAACACCAAAAAGCGAATATCCTCCTGATGTGCAGGAGCCATGCACATGGTCAATTGGGTCCAGTACTGAGGCTTATTCTTGGCCAAAGGCGTAGCATCAATTCCTCTCAATGGAATAGGATACTGCAAGGGCTCCAAGAAAAAACCACAGCGCCTAGCAAATTCCAAGTCCATCAAATTCAGGGCAGCGCCTGAATCCACAAATGCCATAACAGAATAGGATGACAAAGAGCAAATCAGAGTAACGGACAAAAGAAATTTCGACTGTACGGTACCAATGGTAGCAGACCTAGCGAAACGCTTAGTGCGCTTAGGACAATCGGAGATAGCATGAGTGGAATCACCACAGTAAAAACACAGCCCATTCCGACGTCTGTGTTCTTGCCGTTCAGCTCTGGTCAAAGTCCTATCACATTGCATAGGCTCAGGTCTATGCTCAGATAATACCGCCAAATGGTGCACAGCTTTACGTTCACGCAAGCGTCGATCGATCTGAATGGCCAAAGACATAGACTCATTCAGACCAGCAGGCATGGGAAATCCCACCATGACATCCTTAAGGGCTTCAGAGAGACCCTTTCTGAAAACTGCTGCCAGGGCACATTCATTCCACTGAGTGAGTACAGACCACTTCCTAAACTTCTGACAATATATCTCTACCTCATCCTGACCCTGATTTTCTCTGCCTGATCCACTAAATTAGGTTCATCATAAAGCAATCCAAGCGCCAGGAAAAACGCATCAACATCACGCAATGCCGGATCTCCTGGCGCAAGGGAAAATGCCCAGTCTTGAGGGTCGCCACGTAACAAAGAAATAATGATTTTCACTTGTTGAACAGGGTCACCTGAGGAGCGAGGTTTCAAAGCAAGAAATAATTTACAATTATTTTTGAAATTCAGAAACTTAGATCTATCCCCAAAAAACAAATCAGGAATTGGAATCCTAGGCTCTAACATCGGATTCTGAACCACAAAATCTTGAATGTTTTGTACCCTTGCAGTGAGATTATTCATACAAGAGAACAGACCTTGAATGTCCATATCTACACCTGTATCCTGAACCACCCAGAAGTAAAGGGGAAAAGAGAGACAAAACACACTGCAAAGAAAAAAAAATGGTCTCAGAACTTCTCTTATCCCTCTATTGAGATGCATTACTACTTTGGGCCACCTGTACTGTTATGACCTGGTGGTTAGGACAATAATGGACCTAGTGGTTAAGAGCACACGGAATGACCTGATAGTTACTAATAATATAGGATGAGCTCTGAGACGTGGGAACTCTACTGACCGCAATCCCTAATCCTATCACACACACTAGAAATAGCCGTGGATTGCTCCTAACGCTCCCTATGCAACTCGACACAGCCTAAGAAACTAGCTAGCCCTAGAGATAGAAAAATAAAGCCTACCTTGCCTCAGAGAAATTCCCCAAAGAAAAAGGCAGCCCCCCACATATAATGACTGTGAGTAAAGATGAAAATTACAAACACAGAGATTAAATAGATTTAGCAAAGTGAGGCCCGACTTACTGAACAGACAGAGGATAGGAAAGGTAACTTTGCGGTCAGCACAAAAAACTACAAAAAGACCACGCAGAGGGCGCAAAAAGACCCTCCGCACCGACTCACGGTGCGGAGGCGCTCCCTCTGCGTCCCAGAGCTTCCAGCAAGCAAGACAAAATCAAAACAGCAAGCTGGACAGAAAAATAGCAAACCAGAGAAAAGCAAACAGGAACTTAGCTTCTGCTGGGAAGACAGGTCACAAGAACGATCCAGAAGAGAACAAGACCAATACTGGAACATTGACAGGTGGCATGGAGCAATGATCTAAGTGGAGTTAAATAGAGCAGCCAGCTAACGAATTAACCTCATCACCTGTGGAAGGAAACTCAGAAGCAGCAGCTCCACTCACAACCACCAGAGGAAGCCCATGGACAGAACCAGCCGAAGTACCATTCATGACCACAGGAGGGAGCTTGACAACAGAATTCACAACACACCGTGTATTTGTGCGAAGCAGAAAAAGTGAACGGATGGACTCTACATGCCTGGTTCCCACCATTAAGCATGGATGAGGAGGTGTGATGGTGTGGGGATGCTTTGCTGGTGACACTGTTGGGGATTTATTCAAAATTGAAGGCATACTGAACCAGCATGGCTACCACAGCATCTTGCAGCGGCATGCTATTCCATCCGGTTTGCGTGGACCATCATTTATTTTTCAACAGAACAATGACCCCAAATACACCTCCAGGCTGTGTAAGGGCTATTTGACCAAGAAGGAGAGTGATGGGGTGCTACGCCAGATGACCTGGCCTCCACAGTCACCAGACCTGAACCCAATCGAGATGGTTTGGGGTGAGCTGGACCGCAGAGTGAAGGCAAAAGGGCCAACAAGTGCTAAGTATCTCTGGGAACACATTCAAAATAGTAGGAAAACCATTCCCGGTGACTACCTCTTGAAGCTCATCAAGAGAATGGCAAGAGTGTGCAAAGCAGTCATCAAAGCAAAAGGTGGCTGCTTTGAAGAACCTAAAATGTAAGACATAATTTCAGTTGTTTCACACTTTTTTGTTAAGTATATAATTCCACATGTGTTAATTCATAGTTTTGATGCCTTCAGTGTGAATGTACAATTTTCATAGTCATGAAAATACAGAAAAATCTTTAAATGAGATGTGTCCAAACTTTTGGTCTGTACTGTATGTAGTATGTATGTAGTATGTTGTATGTATGTATGTAGTATGTATGTTGTATGAATGTAGTATGTATGTAGTATGTATGCATAGCCCGATGGGACTTGTAATCCCATCGGACGATGCCTGCACACACACACAAAGACCCCCGAGAGGCCCGCACAGTCCCCCGACAGTCCCGCACAGACCCCCGAGAGGCCCGCACAGACCCCCCTGGCAGCCCACACAGTCCCCGGCAGCCCGCACAGACCCCCGCCAGCCCGCACAGACCCCCGACAGGCCCACACAGACCCCCGGCAGCCCGCACAGACCCCCAGCAGGCCCACACAGACCCCCGACAGCCCGCACAGACCCCCGGCAGCCCGCACAGACCCCTGACAGGCCCAGACAGACCCCCGACAGGCCCGCACAGACCCCCGGCAGGCCCGCACAGACCCCCGACGGTCCCGCACAGACTCCGCCCGCACACACAGACACGCAGTCTTCGCCCATGCACCACCCACACTCCTTTATAGTGCTTCATGACATCATTTCAGCAGCCAATCACAGCCATGCCATTAGTTAACATGCCTAACATGCCTAACAGGATGTGCCCACACTTCTTAGGATCCTCATGGGCTGAATAAAATCAAACTGGCTCATTGCTTTATGGGAACTTCCGATTCCGGTATTTGATATTCTAAAAGTATCGGAACTCAGTATCGGAACTCCGATACAGCGAATATCGGTTGATACCCGATATTTCAGTATCGGAGTGCTCAACACTAATAGTGACACAATCTTGAGAACTGTTTACTTATTGTCTGAAAGCTTGTAACTCACAAATAGTTCTATGTTTTTCAATGTTTGTTGCTTGTTATTGTAAAACATTAAAGTTTATTTAACCTCTATCTTAGATGGACTTATCTAATCATTGTGGGCTTTTATATTCTACTAGATGGCAGCCCGATTCTAAAGAATCGGGAGTCTAGAATCCATATATACTTTATTTATTCAAATGTAAGAATAATACAATTAATAAATAATAGTAAGAAAGAACAAAAAATGGCTGCACTCAGCAGCTCTTGACAATTCTTGTTATTTAAGGTACAGTTACACAGGATCCATGAACATGCTTATGAGGGGAGGGATGAAAGACATCAGACTTAGCACACTGTTTGCGCTTACGTGCGGCATCGGCGGCTTTTCGCTCTGCATCATTACCATACTTTATATCAGACCTGATCTTACGTGCGCCATCATAAGCTTTGGACTCTGTGTCATTAGTATACTTAACAGTGTCCATGCGCTTGCATCTATCCTCTGTACTCTTGTTAGCACGCTGTTTGCGCTTACGTGCGGCAGCGGCGTCTTTTTGCTCTGCATTATTAGTATACTTTCTATCAGACCTAATCTTACGTGCGCCATCAGCAGCTTTGGGCTCTGTGTCATTAGTATCCTTACTATTAGAGCTCATGTTGGCTAAGCTAAACAGCTTTAAGCGTGGTGGTAGCAAACAACAGGTTAATAAGAGGCAGTGTCAGGTAGTAGGAAAATAGCCAGTTAATAATAGGCAATAGTTCTTTGCAGGAATGCAGATATTAATAAATAGGCAGTTTATATTGCAGAGAAATTGCTGGGCAATAATGGACAATGTCCTTATGTGGCAAATAATAGAGCAATATACCCAATGTGGCAAAGAAGAGGTTAATAAACGGCAGTCTCTCAGTATAACAGTCAGTGAATAATAGGCAGTATATGGAGAAAACACCAAACAAAAGTTCAAAATTGGTGTGAAAATGTCACTGAACCACTTCACAACTAAATATATATAGTTTTGGTAAATGGTATTATCATTTTTTTGACGAAATTCGGCAGGAGCTTGAAGAGAAACGTCACTGGGCCCGCCTCCACGCAGTAGAAACTTGCTGTGAGGTAAAAATTCAAAAATCACACCAAAATGGCGGGCGGAGTGTGTCACAGTACGGCACGTTTCTGATTGGTCGCTCGCAGCAGGCGGCAACCAATCAGACACTGGACACTGTTGACGTCACTTATCTCCGGACATCATCTCCGGACATTATCTCCGGACATTAGCTCCGGACAGGAAGTTGGCACAAATTGCAGGAAGTAGTATTCTAGGCAATTATATATTAGATGGGCTTATTGCCCATGGTCTGATGTTTGCCTGATATCTCTGGTTCATGTTATCTTGTGTCGGGATCACACTCAGTCGGAGCAGCCTTTGGAAGTGGTGAATCACCAGAAATAATACACATGACACGTCTTGTATAGTGTATCACTGGGAAGTCTCTGAAGCACGCCTGCCTTCAAGGTGCTATCCCTTCTTTATATAGTTGTTTCAGTAGGTTTAGTGGTTATACAAGTTTTGCATGTTTAAACAAAGAGACAAAACAGGAAAGAAAGAAAAGAAAAGAAAACAGTTTCGTGGGCGGCAGTTTCACAACAAATAGTACAAAGGCAATTCCACAGACAAGAAAAACAGGATTTCATACTATAGCTAAAATGTCCTTGAATGGACAGGTCAATATTTATCACAAATTCTTTTTTTTTTATTTTTGTTCATTGAGGTAATCATTTTTGTTCTGCTCTTCACACTTGAAAGCTGGCCACTGGAGGGGAAAGGTGAAACCAGAGTTTCACAGTGTAAATCATTATATAAGGCCAGATAAACATGACTAAAACAGAAGCAGAAACTTGGGTACTGTACTTATATGTGTACAGTGTTGTGATACCTGCAAGTAGTAGCCTTTTTTAGAGCCGTATCCGAACTTTAGTGTTACAAACTTGGCAATACAGCAAGTTAGTGTGTTATCTGTACACTAAGACTATACTATATACAGAGCTCCTGTGTATAGTGTGGTCACTGTATTACTTGAACACTACATAAAGAGCGCATGTGTATAATAGCACTGGTGATCAATGTATTAACTACATACTATATAGACAGGAGCTCTGTAAATACTGTAATGTCACTGTTAAGCACTGCATTACCTGTAGACTAACACTATATACAGAGCTCCTGTGTATAATGTCACTGGTGATCACTGTATTACCTGTACACTATACACTTTATACAGAGTTTCTGTGTATAATGTCACTAGTGATCCCTGTATTACCTGTACACTGACACTATACACTGTATACTATATTCAGAGCTCCTGTGTATAATGTCACTGGTGAGTCACTGTATTACCTGTATACTGACACTATATACTGTATATTATGTACAGAGTTCCTGTATATAATGTCACTGGTGATCACTGCATTACCTGTACACTGAAACTATATACAGAGCTACTGTGTATAATGTCACCAGTGGTAAAATTAGTGTATTATTGTGTTTTTTATTAATAATCAGTGTTGTAGTATATGGTCACTATGTGGTGGTAAAATGTGGTCTGGTCATGGTGTAACAGTATTTGTTCCTTGTATGTGGAATTATTTGGTCACTATGAGGTGAAAATATGTGACCTGGTCGTGGTGTGATGGTATTTAGTCTCTGTATGTGGTATCATTTGGTGACTGTTTAGTGACATGTAGTCTGGTCACAGTGTGGCGGTATTTGTTCCTTGTATGTTGTATTATTGGCTTTGGTATAGTGGATTGTGTTATGTATGGAGGTCATTTGTTCTCCCTGACATCAATAAGGGGAAATTTTTTTATTTCCAATAGAGATTATACTTTTCCTCTCATTGTTCCACTCTTGGCTTTAGCTTGCAACTACTAATGTAAAATACTGACCAAATACTGGTCGTGTGAACGTGGACAAAGGATAAGTGATAAGTTATTGATTGGTGGGGGTCTGACTGCTGGGACCTGCACCCATCTGCAGAATGTGAAACTTTTTTTCCCATTAGAATGGAGTGGCATGTATGACTCAACCACTGATCCAGTCACTTCCTAAGGGGCTGCACTTAGCTTTTTCTGGAAGCCCAAAAGAGAATAAATGGAGCTGCGATCAAACATCCCATCTACAGCTCCATTTTTAAATGGGGATAAAAGTTCCCCATTCTTCCGATCGGTGTGGTCTCCAATGGTTGGATTCCATCGATCAATAAGTTATCACCTACCTAACCTGCGGATTGGTGGTAAATGGTTTCCATCAAAAAACATTGTTAATGCAAACTACCATAATTATACATCCCAGTTATGTTGGAGAACAGTAGATGTGCAGGAGCCGCTTGTATTTTACAATCGATGTTCCACTATAAGGGTAAGTTCACACAGGGCGTTTTTGCTGCGTTATTTTGCTGTGGTTTTTTATGCTAATTTTCAGCTGCTTTTTACAGTACCCTCAAAGTTTATGAGATTTCAGAAATCTCATGCACACACATTGCTTTTTTTGTGTCATCTGTATTTTGTGCTTTGCTACGATTTTTGGACATAGAGCATGTCACTTCTTTCAGCGGTTTTCCAGCATTTTTTCAACGTTTTCCACCCATTGACTTGAATGGTCAAAAAACGATGCAAATATGCAGGTTGACTTTTCTTAACTTCCCACACCTAAATACAGACCTAATGCAATATGCTACATAGTAGGCTAGCATATTGACATATGACAGCACATAGTTAACACATGATATATGACATCTTTTCATAAAATGCCCGGAGCCCACACGGAAAGGAGAAAGGGAGCACAGAGGTCCTCCGCCACCTCCTTACACATACATCAATAATGTCTCTTGAGTCATCCCCATATCTACTAATAATGTCCTGTGTGCCCTCACATATAGAAATAGTGATACCCACAGTCCTCCCAGATATACTAATAACAGCTCTGAATTTCCTCCCTCCACATACAGCAATAATGCTGCATGAACTCAGACCACCAAAAAGTGATTGTGCACCCAAAATTTAGAAAATACAATATAAAAAAATCAAATACATATACTCATCTAACCTCACATACACACTGTCAGGACATCATTACCACCACACAAGAAACATCTTATGATGAGTAAAATCAGTGAGCTGTCTCAAGACTTTATCAACCTTATTGTTGCAAAACATACTGATAGCATTGATTACAGAATAATTTCTAAGCTACTGAAGTTTCCAAGGTTGGCTCCATAATCCATAAGTGGAAAGAACCTAATTTCACCATAAACCGGCCACAACCAGGTACTCCCCCCAAGATTTCAGACAGAAAAGTGAAAATAATTATCAGAAGAGTTGTCCAAGAGGCAAGGACTACCTGTAGAGAGCTACAGAAAGATCTGGAATCAGCAGGTACAATTGTTTTAAAGAACACTACAGTTTAAGTAATGCACTCAACCTCTATGGCCTATATGAACGCTCATCACACAAGACTCCATTGCTAAATAAAAAGCATGTTCTAGCCTATTTACAGTATTCTCAGCAACATTTAGAAAAAACCTTTATACATATTAGTCCAAGAAAATCAAGATCACATTCACTATACTATTGCACCAAAAGCCTAACAGGTATATTAACCAGGCCACAGAATGTTTACGTTCAAAGGTAGAAATTTATTAATGATAAATAGAATAAAAAATTTTTTTCACTACAAAATACAAAATATGCCTCCAATCCAATAAACCGGCTCTATGTGCGTTACAGATATTAACCAATAGCAGGTTTAAAGATATATATATAAAACATTTTTTATTGTTACATAACCTGTATCTATGGCTAGAAATGTATATTTACGTCCTAGTAAGTTGCTAGAGAAAAACTACTGTACTAAGGTGCCAATCTATCTATATCAGTGACTGTCCAAATAGCCTATAAGGCCGGGGACACACACAACGTATAAAAAAAGGTCCGTTTTTGACGGACGAGAATCGCACAAATGTTACCAAAACAGTGATCCGTGTGTAGTGCGAGGATGCGATTTTCTCGCATCAAATGATCCGTTTGACATCCGTGTGACATCCGTATGGCATCTGTATGGCGAGATTTTCTCGCAGGCTTGCAAAATGGACATATAACGGATTTTCCACCTGAAAAAAATTAAATCATCAACAAGAACATTATTTAATGGCCCTAAAACAGGTGCCACCCACCAATCTATGCAGTAGAGTCCCTGCTTGTGTTGGTTCACTTCTGATTGATGAGCAACATGTCTGATCTACTGACTTTTAACACCACAGAGCGTGTGCTTTACAACTGGGTACTTTCCCAACGTTTTGGCCAGCCATACCCAGTTATTGTAGATCCGAGGAGGCGGAGACGGATGTGGGTACATCCACTTCTAAAGCAACGGATCAATAAAGGCCATTTCAGCCGTCTGTATGCTGCTCTGAGGTCAAATCCGGACAAGTTCTTCAACTATTGTCGGATGAGGATTCAAACCTTTGATATTTTGTTGGATATTTTGCGACCAGGGATCACGAAGAAGGACACCAGGATGCGCAAATCTATTTCAGCAGAGGAGCGCCTTATCCTTACCTTGCGGTATGTCTTAATAATCTTTGGACACAATAATTTACCACTTTAATGTTGCTCCCCCTTATTAAAATTAGCTAATTAAATGGTTATGTAACTTCAACATCATTTGGCCTTCTTAGGTAATATTTAATTTTGGCAAAGATCAAAGCCATCGCATGTCCTTAATGTTTGAATAATCATGCCATCTTAGTTATATATTTTTTTTTTTTGGCCCATATAACACTGTATTGTGTTCATTTTATATTTTAAAAGAATACTCTGTTTTCTTTTAGCTTCCTTGCAACTGGCCTATCATATGCGGCACTGCATTTAGAGTTTCTACTGGGCAAATCTACAATTTCTGGTATTGTGCGGGATACATGCACGGAAATCTGGAGAAGACTCCATCAAGAGGTGATGCCTGAACCCAAAATGACAGACTGGTTACGTATTGCTCAAGGATTTCAGGACACATGCCAGTTTCCGCACTGTATTGGGGCACTTGACGGAAAGCACATCCGTGTGCGTAAGCCGCCAGGTTCAGGGACCCAATTCTAAAATTACAAACAGTTTTTCTCTGTAGTGCTGTTGGCCCTAGTCGACAGCAACTACAGGTTTATAATTGTAGATATTGGGGCCTATGGGAGAACTGGAGACTCTAGAGTCTTCACTTCTTCCATTATGGGTCGGCGGCTGCGCAACAATGAATTGGATCTCCCACCCCCAAGTCACATACCAGGTGCTAATTTGGATGCGGTGCCTTACATGATGGTAGCAGATGAGGCGTTTCAATTATCAAGAAAGGTCATGAGGCCCTATCCACGAATAGGCCTGGACTACCGGCGCAGAATATTTAATTTGCGTCTTTCCCGTGCCCGCCGTCTGGTCGAGTGTTCATCCGGCATTCTCAGTGCAAAATGGCGGGTACTTCAGTCTGCAATCCAACTGAGTGAAGGCAATGTAAATGGCGTGATAAAAGCATGTGTTGTTCTTCACAACTTTACAAGATACCATGATTGCCCATCATCTGCTGCAGATGAAATTGATTATGCAAATACTGTCTTGACAACTACACGTGTTCTTCCTTCACGTCGTCAGCCCTCAGGTCTTAAAGTTCGTGATGTTTTAACAAATTTTTTTGTGTCACCAGAGGGATCGACTGTTTGGCAAGACAATGCTGTTTTGCAGTAAAGTTTAGTTATATTGTAAGTTAATAAATACCATAATTTTCCACCTTCAATTGTGTATTATGTATCTGATTCAGAAATTAGCTAAGTGTGTAAAGTTGACAAATCATGTATGTAGTTGGACCAATACATGACACTCAGATTTGTGAACAAAATTTTACTGCTCAAAGCATATATATATATTCCCAAAACAAATTATCAGCATATGTAATTTGAGCCATATAAACAAGACAGATTAACATTCCAAGGTAACAAAAAACTTAGGCCATGCAACAGCCAAAATGACAGGCCAAAAAATAAAATAAAAAATTACAGGTTCTGGTAGGTTGGGGGTGGTGATGGTGATGGCGGGTGTCCAGCATGTGCGGAACTTTGCCTGGGTGGTTGACCAACCAGACTGTCAACCTGTGGTATTGTAGATCTAAATTGAGGGTGTTGTGGCAAGTTACGATCATGTGTATGAGTTAACACTTGATGTGGAGTGTAGAAGGGCATCAAGTCCTGGGTACTGGATTGTCCCATTTGGTCAGACCCCCCAATATGGCCATGTCGAGCAGACACATGTTGGGACCAGCCTCCAAACATGTGTCTGTTCAAGTGGTCATATTGGGCAGTTGCAGGATAATCATAAATTGCCCTGTTTTGTGGTTGTTGGGTGCTTTGGGCAGGCTGTTGTTGTGGAGCTATAGGTTGCGGGGGTGGTGCTGCGACAGTTTGTGATTGGTCCTGTGGAAGGTCTTGCACCGCCAGAAGGTTGTTAGCTGACATTTGCCACCGTTCGAGATAATTAAAAACATCAGTGGGGTTGTTTGGGGGTGTGGCCGCATCTAGCAAAATTTGGATACAACCTCTGGTCCGCAGCCTGAGCGAGCGTGGAATGGGCCGTAAATAGCGGGCAAGACTGCGGAAGTATGCTTCCTCACCATCGTCATGGGCAGCTCTGGACAAATAGTCCAACACGCCTGTATCCACTTGCCTCCTGGTGCCAATGTTAGAAGCCACCCTTCTGCGCTGACCACGGTTTGGTCTTGGATTAGGCTGTGGTGAGGTATCCAGAGCCAAGGTTGGACTGCTGCTCTTGGCTCCTTCCTCAACCTCTGCATTTGCCTCCTGTGTGGCAGAAGATGCTGCTGCTGGTTGTGGTGGTGGTGGTTGTTGGTTGCTGCCTGTTGCTTGCCCAGATGGTCCAGCCATTTCTGCATCTTCACCAACAGGGTCAATCACCAACTCTGAGTCAGATGCAGTCTCCCTTTCTGTCAGATTGGACTCTGTTCTCTATTTCACAAAAGATTATTTATATTAAAAAATACATACATATTCACGTAATAAGATGTCTAAAATATTTCGAGACATGCATGCACTTACGGTCGGAGCTCCATCACCGGTGCCAGAAAATTAAGCCTATCAAAATAAAGGTATTTCCTTTTTTTGGGGGCTGCATCACCACTCCGCCCAGGAACTTGACGTTCACGCCGGTATTGGTCCCGGCAACTCCGCCAGCGTCTAGTGACATCATTGACTGCAAAGATACAAAATTTTGTATATAAATATCATGCATATAACAAACTGTTACAGGGTTTGCAATCACACACGGGCCCAGGAGGCTAGGGGGACATAAAATTCCTTTGGGCCTATATTAAAGGACTATAGCTACTACATTTCATCCATATTTGTGTGTCTTGGTAATGTTTTTGCATCTTCAACCAAGAGCATGGATCATTTACTTCACTCATAAACCAAACACATATGATGTGTTCATGCTTATTTTTATCATGAACCCAATATAAAACCCCATTTTTTGGTAAAGGATGGTACTTACAAATTTCTTGCTGAACCTCTTGAGGTCGCTCATCAAAATCGGGGAACGTGTGGCGACAGATTGACCTCCATGCTGCGTCTTTACGTGCACGGTCCGCATAATGTGCGTCGCGTTGGTCCCATAATTCGGGTCTATCATGGACCAGAGCAATCAGCATATCAACATTTATATGTCTGGTCATGCTGCTACACAGTGCACTCCGTGGAAGCGTGCTTCCTGGTTTGCAATCCAGCGTGGGCCAGAAATTAGCATGCCAAAGCTTCCTGATAATGGATGATTCAATTTCCTGTCACCTGGAGAAGTTTTCCGTATTTCTCGCAATGCACACGCATGGTCCGTATGTAATCCGATTTTTTCTCGCACCCATAGACTTGCATTGGCGATTCTCGGCCGAGATGCGATGACAATCGCAGCATGCTGCAATTTCACTCGGATCCGGAATACAGCCGAGAAAATATCGGATGATGGGAGCTGCCCCATAGATTAACATTGGGACGAGTGCTATGCGATTTTTTTATCGCATTGCACTCGTCCGTATTACGGTCTAGTGTGACCCCGGCCTAAAGGTACCTTCACACTCAGCGACGCTGCAGCGATACCGACAACGATGTCGATCGCTGCAGCGTCGCTGTTTGGTCGCTGGAGAGCTGTCACACACACGGCCGCGCTTAGTAATCCGATGTTTACCCTGGTTACCAGCGTAAAAGTAAAAAAAACAAACACTACATACTTACCTACCGCTGTCTGTCCCCGGCGCTGTGCTTCTCTGCACTCCTCCTGCACTGGCTGTGAGCGTCGGTCAGCCGGAAAGCAGGGCGGTGACGTCACCGCTCTGCTTTCCGGCCGCTGTGCTCAGTCAGTGCAGGAGTGCAGGAGGAGTGCAGAGAAGCTGAGCGCCGGGGACAGACAGCGGTAGGTAAGTAAGTAGTGTTTTTTTTACTTTTACGCTGGTAACCAGGGTAAACATCGGGTTACTAAGCGCGGCCCTGCGCTTAGTAACCCGATGTTTACCCTGGTTACCAGTGAAGACATCGCTGGATCGGTGTCACACACGCCGATCCAGCGATGTCTGCAGGGAGTCCAGCGACGAAATAAAGTTCTGGACTTTCCTCAGCGACCAGCGATCTCCCAGCAGGGGCCTGATCGTTGGTCGCTGTCACACATAACGATTTCCTTAACGATATCGTTGCTACGTCACAAAAAGCAACAATATCGTTAACGATATCGTTATGTGTGAAGGTACCTTAAGGCTTATATCAGGATACAAAAAAAAAACAATCATAAGTATGGCCAAAACACCATATATTGTATGGCACCCGAAAAATGATGTATATCCAGTTTTACACAAAGTTGTTGCACAGAATAACCCCAGCAGTAACCTAATCAAGGACCATATTTACTACATTTATAATTTAGACAAACCTGTGAAATACCTAGAAATTAAAGTCTGATCAGGTGAGACCGTTACTGAACTCTTTGGATGCCTTAATACACACCATCTTTGGAGGCCAAAAGGCACTGCATATGACCCCCAAAACTCCATACCAACAGTGAAGTCTGGCTGTGGGGCTGTTTTTCAGCATACGTCACTAGTAAACTTTATATAATTGAAGGAAGGATGAGGTTGCCGTCACACTCGCAGTATTTGGTCAGTATTTTACATCAGTATTTGTAAACCAGGAGTGGAACAAATAGAGATAAAAGTATAATAGAACCATATGCACCACTTCTGCATTTATCACCCACTCCTGGTTTTGGCTTACAAATACTGATGTAAAATACTGACCAAATACTGCTAGTGTGACGGCAGCCTGAATGGACAAATGTACCAAGGCATTCTTGATAAAATCTGCTGCCATCTACAAGGATAATGAAGTTGAAATGAGGGTTGACATTTCAGCAAGACAATCATTCGAAACACACAGCCAAGGAAACTCTCAATTGGTTTCAGAGAAAGAAAATAAATGTGCTACAATGGCCCAGACAATCAGCGGACCTGAATCCAATGGAAAATGTATGGAAGGATCAAAACCTCAGAGTTTATAGATGGCACCCATTGAACCTTTAGGAAGTTAAGAGTGTTAGTATAGAAGAATGGGCCAAAATCACACCTGAGCAATGCATGCGACTAGTTTCTCCATACTTCCATACAGGAGGTGTCTTGAACCTGTCATGTCAAAGACTTTTGTACGAAGTATTAATTAAATTTCAGTAAGCGTGTTTTAATATTTTTTCATTGTCATTTTGTCGTTATTACATATAGCTTAATTTATGGATATCTGTGGTTTGTCCATATGGATTGGATGGGTTGTTACCGACATCTGGTGAGAATTTTATGTCAATATCACCTTTAGATATACATTTACTTAGAAAATTGGTGACATATTCAATATATATTTCATCCGCCATATATATAATGTACGGTTTTGATGCACAAGTGTGTTTGGTCCTGAACTCTTGATGACTAGGGTTGAGCGAAACGGATCGTTCATTTTCAAAAGTCGCCGACTTTTGGCAAAGTCGGGTTTCATGAAACCCGACCCGATCCCTGTGTGGGGTCGGCCATGCGGTACGCGACTTTCGCGCCAAAGTCGCGTTTCGTATGACGCGCTTGGCGCCATTTTTTTCAGCCAATGAAGGGGCGTGGGCAGAGTGATGACATAGGCGTCCACGCCCCTAAGACCTATCGCCATGTTGTCGCTTGTGCGCTGTAGCGATTTGCAATGTGTAACACCAGCTTTTCAGTTCAGGGACGGACGGAGGAGAGAGAGAGAGAGAGAGAGAGAGAGAGAGAAAAAAAAAAAATCCCATTGGCTTTGCATTGGGTTTCGTGTTTCGGTCGATCCTCGACTTTTCGCCATAATCGGCCGATTTCACTCGACTCGACTTTTGAGATAGTCGGGTTTCGCGAAACCCGGCTCGACCCTAAAAAAGTCAAGGTCGCTCAACCCTATTGATGACTCTTCTTGTTGACCACACCCAGTTGGATAAAAAGACTATATTTGCATGCAAGGAAGAGGGAGTCATATCTCAGAAATTGAAAGATGCAGGAACAAAAAAACAAAGCCAGATTCAGGACAACAAGGGTATTTATTTCAAACTAAAAATTACTTATTTATGGCAGGCATCAGGTCCTCTTTAAACAAGTTCTTAGTACAGTGACTATGCAGAAGCAGAATTAAGCACGATAAGGACAAAATGCCTTAATGCTGAAGCGTTTTTGCACTAGGGATTGGTAGGAGTGCCAGCAGTCAGACCCCTACTGTCTAGTCAGGTATGTCATAACCTTTATTGGCTGGAGAGAAAAAAATTGCCAACAGTGCGTCAGTGTTTCGAGCTCACCCTCCTCTTTTGAAAGCACCACATGCAAAGATTGGCAGATTTGTGTGTCGTACTGATATTTTTCTCCATAGTGATTGACTTCAGCTGATATAATACATCAATCAGGTTTCATCTGAGCTAAATGAAGAAAAGTACTCAGGAACATCTTCTATGTCTTTGATTTTTTTTGTTTTTGTTAAAAGTCAAAATGTTCAAAAATTATAGCTGCCTAAAAATGGTCTGAATCTTAATTCTTTACCATTAAAATGTATTTTTCCGAGGAAATCCAGGAGTAGGTTGACGTTCAAAGAGCATCCCCCAAGTATAAAGTTCTGAAACGCAATAAAGAATAAATTGAGTTATATTTATTGCTTATGTATATCAGCTTTCTCTCAATAAGCCATAGGCAGATAAATTAATTTTCTTGTGAAAGTGTTTTCTATTATAGGGCATGATGAGAAATCTGTAATACTAGGATACAGATGAATTTCTGAAGGGAGTGAGTGTAATATAAGATACCCCAAGAGAGGTCAATGTTAAAGGGGACAAGCATGGGAAATGACTCAAGAGAAACAATCAGGGCAGGATGGAGATTTAATTGATCGTTTCCTTTAGAAGTATGGGAAGAAAAATGTTGTGTATATGTATATGTGTGTATGTATATAATATTTACATACACATCCTCCTCAACATTGAAATTGCAACACCAAGAAGGTAAAGTGGAATTATTAAAACCACAGGATCGATAGACCTGTTAATGATATGCAAATTAAGCAACATTATGAAAAAAAATCTAAATTTACTCAGTATAGCGTATGAGCTCTAAGTGTAAAAATATACTCTCTTACACGCCTTGGTCACTATTAGTGAGGTTAATAATGGTTATCTGAGGAATGCTCTGCCACACTGAATGCATTTAGTCTCCCAAATCATCAAGATCTGCTGCTGGCGGCTCCTCTTGCAATGGACGACCAGTGAGGTTACATATGTGCTTAATCGGAGGCAAGTCTGGAGACGTTGCAGGCCATGATAGTCCATTTAGGCCTTGCGTGCAGCTCACAGTAGCACCAGCAAAATGTGGCCATGTTGTGTTGAAAAATGATTCTTGACACACTTTCACGTTGCCTTGTGAAACTCTCTTCATGGTGTTGCCCCTGTGGACCACAAACAGTCCCCTTTTGTCACATACAGTATTTTGTGTTGTGCTTGGTATGGGGGAATCAGGGTTGGATTTTAGCCTAGAGTTTCAAAGTATACCATAGAGATAATCTTGTAAGTACACTTGCATATAGTTTATGTAGGAACTCAGCAGGGAGATTATTCCTAGCAACTCCATGAACAAACCACATATCCCCTATGAGTCTTTCTGACTGTCAATTAATACAAGACACACTCTATTCTGACACCATAACTAGGCTGCGAGTGTTGTGCTCTTGAGACACCATTACTATGGATGTCTCTATCAACCAGTACTCACACAAAGATATTTCATCAGATAGCATGAGTCTCCTTGGCCCAACCATGACCGCAACACTCGATGGCAGGAGGCTTTTATGAAGATTCCAGATGAAGGTTTGTTTTTAACCTGAATTCTTGAAGTTAAGCACACATACATTAGGTAAAAAAGATTTTTCTCACATGAGGTGTATAGAGATGATCATCGCACAAATATGGCTGACATACAGTGGCTCAGGAGGAAAAAGGGAGTGGTTACTGACATCAGAGCTTGGGGGACAAACAGGGAGAGACAAAGGACCAACCTCTGAAAGGCAAACCTGATTACATGGTAGTGAAACAGCAACAATATAACAAAAATACAATACAATACTGTATGATTCCCAAGTCATGGGACATGACACACTCAGGGGCTATATAATTAGTTTTAGAACTCCCAAGTTCTTTACTCTGAAGATAGTTCTTAATAACATTGGCTGTATGTTTGGGGTCATTGTCCTGCTGCAGAATAAATTTGGAGACAGACGCTTCTCAGATAGTATTTCATGATGAATAAGTATCTGCCTGTATTTCTCAGCATTGCGGAAACAATCCTGACTAAATCTCCAACTCCATTTGCTAAAACATGTAACAAAACTCAACCATGCTGGTCATACTTCTCCAAACAGTAGATAGGTGTAGCGTGTTGCTGCCAGTTCTGAGCTGATGATACTTGCTGGTTGCTGTCAGTTCTGAGCTGATGGCACTTGCTGGTTGCTGTCAGTTCTGAGCTGATGGCACTTGCTGGTTGCTGTCAGTTCTGAGCTGATGGCACTTGCTGGACATCTTTTAATTTCAAAGTGAACATGATGTGTCTTTCATCTGCTAACTTATGTTTCCTTTACAAACTGCTATATCTATAGACATCAACGTTGCCAAATTCTTATTGCCTCTTCAAAAGAACTTGTGCAGCACATCTTGAAACCGGAGTCTCCTTTGAATTATTTGCCTAGGAGAGACCTTGTTGATGAACGTTAACTACCTTGTATCTTGTTGCTCTGCTCAGTCTTGCAATGGTGAATGACACGTGACATGAAACTGCCTTCCACAACTTCACCATTTGTTCCTCACCAAGATTTAAGCCTCCTACACAGTTGTATCTATCTCAGTTAATGACTGTGTTTCAACCTACTGATGATAATGATGATCATTTTCACCTGTTTGGTGTAACCGTGATCAGACTAAATATTAATTTGATTTATAGTTTTCGTTGGTTCATTCACCTTGCTTTTTGGTAATTTGTAAAAAATAAACTATTATCACTTCTATCTTTGAAAGCATTCTTACTATGAGGCATCTTTTCCACACATGCCTAAAACTTTTCCACAGCAGCTCCGTCAACGCTACAGTGGCCACAGCCCAGGTAGAACTGATCCACCCACGGACACTATACAAATGATGGATCGTCTTTGTTCTGGCAACATCCGAGAACTTTTAGGTATTGCACCCCCACCGATCAGATATTGATTTCTAACCTGTTAATAGGCCATCAATAAAAAAGTAGTGGCCAGCCCCTTAAAGGACTCCAAACTGTCACCAATCAAATTCAATACAGTATCACAACATGCTAACAAAATCCTCACCTGGCTGCAGTTTGCATCAGAACCACTGGGTAAGGCTGGTTTCACACTTGCGTTGGGCAGAGCTGCGTAGATCCTCCATTAAGCCCCGCCCACAGCCACACCTCTTCCATTCAGCTCCGCCTTCGTCTGCATGCATCCTGCGTACCTATCTTTAACATTAGGTATGCAGGCCATACAAATGCATGCGGATGCCTCCGCATGCGTCATTTTGACGCTGGGCCGAACGCAACATGTTCCATTTTGTTGCGGTCGACGCAACGTCAAAATGACGCATGCAGACGCATGCACATACATTCGCATGGTCTGTGTACCCAATGTTAAAGATGGGTATGCAGGATGCATGCCGACGTAGGCGGAGCTGAATCGAAGAGGCGCAGCAGTTGGCGGGGAGGAACTACGCAGCTCCGCCCAGCGCAACTGTGAAACCCGCCTTAGATATACAGCATTGCCATCTCCCCATAGTGTCACTAAACGTTATTTGTTAAATTGTGCTGTTCTTTTCAGGATGAGCCCGAAGGAAAAGAAAGGAAGGACACATCTATACTAACTATTTCAAATGTATAGGAAGTCCGTTACGCAACAGACAAACTCTGCAGATGTTCTCCTTGGTCACATTCAAATACAGGACCGCAATACTGAAAGGCAGCAGTAGTAACCACTGAGCCACCATCCTGCCCAGTCCTTGGTATTCGGTGACAGGTCAGATGTTTAGGACTACCTTTGTTGGTCATGCAGTTGCATGTACAAATTAATCTGAAGTCATTTCATCTTTTGCTATGATTGTCAACATATCAACACATGTAACGCCTTTCACTAATTATATTTTAATAGTGCCAATATTAATATCAATATTCTTTAAGGTTAGTTATGTATGATTGTTCAGTTATGATAGGAGGCGGTAGCTGCGTCAGTATTTTCAGCCGCCTAGACGCGCTCAGAAAGTAACATAATGTTCGGATCTACAGCTGGAATTCTTCTTAGTTGTGGGAATACTTTATGCAGCTGTGTGCTTGTCGTCAGAGCAGGATATGAATGGGCTCAGCCGCAACATCCTGTGAATATATCTGTGTATAGTGTTTGTATACTTGGAAGCAACTACATCTATAAGTATCCAGAAGGAAATCTCAGCTGGGGAATTTTACATTGATATATTGTATATGATACATCTTTACATATTTCGTCTTTATTCAGGATAAAAGACATATACATTTGTATACAGTAATGTCAGAGCTCCGCTGTACTGTTTATTGGCCGCTGCTCGGTTCTGCAGATCAGTTACTATTCTGTTTAATAGGAGCTAGTCTGCAGTGCCTAGGAGTGGCCACTGAGCAGTATGATGGCGCTGTGATGTCTCATTCCATACACTGTTTACACCTGGCTTCTGATTGGTGGAGGCTTCGGGTGTCAGATCGCCACCAATCTTAGGTCATCAATATGAAAGTAGTGGACAACACCTTTAAAATTAAGAGACGTGTAAGAATGGTGGGCTGTGCTGCTGTGTTCCTACCTCTGAAGACACCAGTGTTGTCAATATTGTGTAATGTGAATAGTGTCTTGCATTTCTATGGATCTAGTGTGTAATGTGATATGGTGCAGTATAAGTACTGTTAATATAGTAATGTGTAGAGTGTGATAAGTATTGTTAGTATAATACGCATAGTGTATAGCAGTGTTATAGGATATTTTGGGAATGTATAATGTTGACAGTGTACAGGATAAGGATAGTTTCTGTACTGAGCTGAAGGTATGGAATATCATACAGCTAATGTTTGGGACGAGCCCACAGTGGGAGGCCTTGTCCCTGGTAGTGTTGCTCTGTTTCTAATATCATCTTATTTAAAGGGAGTATTATACAATGAAACAATTACCAGATATCAAGCATCACTATTACAGCATGTACATAAGGTATGGTGACAACACAGCGTTTATTCGTAATTATGCCAGATGTATTTATCAGTAGATCAAGGGACATGAGCCAATATTCATGTGAATACTGTACGTTGACTCTTGTATGTTAATCTGTGGAATGCCTGCTGATTTGGTATTGTATCAGCTGCCTGCGGTTTACTAGTCTGCACACTTTGAAGGACAAAAATGCAGGTTAATTAAACAATCGATTAATGAGGAATTACGGTACCCCCCCACCCCCCACCTTCCACTAATTCTGTGGGAGAATGTCCTGACTGAGTGCTGTGAAATATAAAAAGGGGGATTCCTCAATCTACAGAGAGATTCTACAGGATCAACCCTGAACTCACAAAGACATTTGGAGAACCCCAGATGGGACTGTACTATATATTCCTGCTGGCTGGAGCTGGATACACATGCTACGGTTGTGGTATCCATCATCTGGAGGAGCATTGGTTGTGATTGCAGACTATACTGGCGGGAGATAGAAAAGCTGTGGGGGCCAACCAAAAGTTGGGAGACAGGGTATTGCCTGGTACGGGGCCAGTGGAATTGCCAACCCCGGGTGGAGATCTTGTGGATTGAGGACAGCTCATTGTGGTCTTGTACCTGGAATTGCTGTAAGATTGTTGACAGAAGAAATAAAACTAATTGCATCGTTAACATGCCTAGGTGATTAATACAACTCACATCCTCAGATCAATTTGTTTGTTTTTAAGCTCAGTTTTGTCCATGATATAGCCATACATACCAATATCATCAGTGTTTTGGATTTCTCCAATAATGTAAAACACAGGATTCGAGAAGGACAAGTCATAGGATACATCTATTTTAGTACAGTAAGTTCCCCCATCTTCAATGAAAACTATGCTCAAAGACGCCCTTCCCAATATTTTCACAGAAGTGCCATGATGAACGCAGACATCTTTTATCACAGATCATATTTTAATTGATGTATGTCACAACAAGGAACTATTTGTTTTCTTTATAAAGGAAGGGCATATCTTACTTAGTGATTTAAGGGTCCATACTGGGAAGAAAAGTCATTACAATAAAGGAAGGAAACCTTTGAAGTCTTGTCATATTTTAACAATAAAAGATTTGCCATAAACACGGCATCAAAAAAGGGACAAGGTTACTGTATAATTAAGGAGGTGTTTTCCATATCTTGTAGGTTTTGCATGTTTTTTTTTTTTTTGGAGAATTGAGCACAGCAAAGATTTCTTCTCTATTTGTGTTTTACCTGGTGAAAATGGAATTTGTTGAGATATGAACTGATTTAGGGCAAAAAAGGGGCTTTTACATTAGGCCGGTGACACCTGTTTTCCTCTCTGAATAAGGTTTACATCATGAAAAAAAAATAGAAAATGAGTAATCCTGAGATCAATACTTTTTCTTAGTGCTGCATTATCGATATTTGCTCTTCTTCAACTTCCTTCCCTTCTGCTCCAGGCACCCGCCACCATTAGGACTGTTTTTTTGCATTTTTGTTTTTTCCTCTTCTTCCCAGAGCCAAAACTCTTTTATTTTTCTATCCACATTAACAGGGCTTTTTTTTTTTTTGACAGAATAAGTTGTACTTTTGAATGACACCATTCATGTTACCACATAGTGGACTGGAAAACGGGAAAAAAAACTTCCAAGTGCGCTGAAATTGTGAAAAAAAATACAATTCTGACAATGTTTTTGGAGAATTATTTTTAGAGTGCTCATTTTGTGGTAAAAATTACCTCGCAAAATGATTCTCCTCATCAATACAATTATGGCGATGCCCAACATGTCCAGTTTTTTTATTACTAGTTTTAGTGGTGAAAAAAAAAACCAGAAGTTTGCAAATAAAAATGTTTGGGGTTGTGTCGCCATTTTCCGAAACCCGTAACATTTTTATTTTTCTGCTGATAAAGCAGTATGATGGCTTATTTTTTGTACGGTAAGACAATGTTGTTATTGATACCGTTTTGGGATAAGTGTGACTTTTTGATCTTTTTGATCGCTTGTTACAGATTTTTTTGTGAAATTGTGGCAACCAAAAATATAATTTATTTATTTATTTTTTTTTTCCGTTCACAGTGTTTACCGATTGGGTTAATTGTTTTTATATCTTGATAGATTCTACTTTTCTGTACACGGCAATAGCACATATGTGCATTTTAATATTATCTTTATTTTCAGTGGGGGAAAGGCGGGTGATTTGAACTTTTCGTTTTTTGATATTTTTTCATATTATTTAAACATTTTTTTTCTTTTTACTGATCTTGTTAGCTTCTTTAGGGGACTTGAAGATACGATCATCCGATCGCTTGTGGTTTCAAAGAAGCTCCGTAATGACAGGCAGAGGGGTCATCAGCTGACCCCAGGCTGTCATGACAACCCATCAGCCACGCGCGATCACGACACAGGCACGCCGAAGGGCAAAGAAAATGACACACGTGCATGGTGGCCCATGTTAAATGCCGCTGTCAGATATTGGCAGCAGCATTTAACAAGTTAACAATAGTGGCCGGAGCACTGCTTGACCTGCGATTGTTAGTGACAGGTCCTGGCTGTTACAGTCATCACCTGCCGGTGAATGTTGTGAAGGGTTTAAAGATGGGTCCCTTTACCATTGTTAGATTTGTTCTCCTCCTACTCCCGCCTTGTCAGCAGTTACCTTCAATAATATATCTAGTACAGGAGTCACCAACCTAGGGCTCGGTAGCTATATGTGGCCCATGTGTCTGTGTTGTGTGGCTCGCGGCTGTCCACTAGCTTGGTCTGTTTGCACCCGATTTATTAAAACACTATCAAGAGAAGGTCTTCAAATGTTGACTTTTGTGAGTGCACAGAAGAGCATTCTGGATGGGCAATTAATGGCTATTATAAATATAGCAAATTGGAAATAGGATAGTACTGCCAGAAAGAGAGGAGCTTGAAGCTAGATGCAACGGTGAGGTGAATGTGCTTCATGCAGGAATTAATAATGTTCTTAGAATAGATAGAGAATATATATGGAAATACTATATTTATGCTCCCTACATAAATGTCTTTTATAATTGAACATCCTGATATTGATCAATGCCCTATACACTATCCCAATTGTTCTCGCTGTATACCGTGATTGATGTACTGTATATGCATGAGTAAGATGGACAGGCCACTCTAATATCAAGTGTTTCATCTCCACAAGTCTTTTTCCATTTATCCTTTTCAAATAATAATTTCACACTACCTTGAAGCCTCCGAACACATTTGAGATTTTCGAGGCTCCTACCCAGTGGCGTAACTTGAAACTCACGAGCCCCGATATGAAAGCTCCAATGGGGCCCCCATTTTAAATCTTTAATAGCAATAGTCTTTATCTATAGGCCAAATTCAGGGCTCGGGTGCGATTGCAACCCCTTCACCTGTTATAGTTACACCCCTGCTCCTACCTTTTCTTTATGCCCTGGCATACTTCATAGATGTCATTAAGGTAAAACATCTGCTAAAGGTTTTGTGTAATCACAAATTCACAATCTGATGATGTTATACCAGGAAACAACCTCTCTAGATATGGTCAAATGTGTGTAGGAGTGGAGACATTTATGACCCCTTCATTAATTAAATTTATAGCAAATAATGCAAAACTGAATTACAAAATTGTTTTGAAATGAGAAAGGATCTTGCAGGATGGGTTTTGTCATTATATTGGGCCATAAGTGTCCAGCAGACGACAACCCCCTTTTGGAGGTGACTTTGGAGCCAATTAGGAAAAACAAGGAGGTAGCTAGTGGTGTGCCACTACCTCCTTGTTTTTCCTGTTTGACTGCGCTCACCAGCGCTGCGAGCCTCCACCTGCTTTTTGATTGACTGATTTGGTTTTGCATATGGATCCCGTTGAAGCTCCCAGACCTCCTTCTCCTTGGAGCCAATTACTTGTCGGTAGAGTCCATCCCATATGAATTGTTTCACAAATAACACATTAGGTCTTATTAATGATATGCCCTGTCTGTACAATGATTGCAATTACAGTGGTGAAAAAAGTATTTAGTCAGCCACCAATTGTGCAAGTTCTCCCGCTTTAAAAGATGAGAGAGTCCTGTAATTGACATCATAGGTAGACCACAAATATGAGAGCCAAAACTGAGAAAACAAATCCATAAAATCACCTTGTCTGATTTGGCAAGATTTATTTTTTCAAATTATGGTGGAAAATAAGTATTTGGTCATTAACAGAAGTTCATCTCAATATTTTGATACATATCCTTTGTTGGCAATGACAGAGGTCAAACGTTCTCTGTAAGTCTTCACAAGGTTGGCACACACTGTTGGTGGTATGTTGGCCCATTCCTCCATGCAGATCTCCTCCAGAGTAATGATGTTTTGGGCCTGTCACTGGGCAACATGGACTTTCAACTCCCTCCAAAAGGTTTTCTATGGGGTTGAGATGTGGAGACTTGCTAGGCCACTTCATGACCATTATATGCTTCTTACGAAGCCACCCCTTTGTTGCCCTGGAAGTGTGTTTGGGTGTAACAACTCTGCTGGCATCACGGCATGGCCTCTCATCTCTTACACTATCTTACCCACTGCTCCAGGCCATGATGTGGTTTCTGTTTCTTGCCAGCTCCAAATTCTGTGCCTCTGCCCTCTGCATGCTTCCTGGCTGTGTGTATAGGGGGGTGGTGCCTGAACTCTCTGGTTCTTATAGGAATCAGGTGCACCTGTGTAATCTGTTCCTGACCAATTACCAAGAGGCCTCCTGTATATAGTACAGCTCCACCCTGTGGACTGGGCCTGTGCAATGTGTTAGCTCAGTTTGTGTTTAGCTTCTGAGTTTGCCAGGCCATGCTCTGTGTTACTCCCTCTCTGGAGGCTTTTCTCCTTGCCTTGATCTTGTTGTCCGCCCTCCAGGAGGCAGAATATCCTGGTCCCTTTGTCTTTGTCCTTGTGTCTTGTTCCATTGCCTTGTCTGTACTTAGTCTTATCTCGGTCTCCTTGTCTGTACTTAGTCTTATCTCGGTCTCCTTGTCTGTGGCTTCCTTCCCTGCTGTGTCTTTCCTTGTGTTCTCAGTCTGCTTTTGCTCCGCACTCTTGTGGCTCTACCTGCTCTGTAGCTTTGTGGCTTTACCTCTGCTCCGCACTCCTGCGGTTCTGCTCCGTTCTGCTCTGCTACTGCAGTAATCTCTTGCTGCAGCTCCTCTCCGCATTCCTTGTGGCTCCGCTCTGCTTAGCTTCTGCTGAAATCTCTTGCTGCAGCTCCTCTCCATATTCCTTGTGGCTCTGCTTAGCTTATGCGGCTGCAGTAATCCCTTGCTGCAGCTCCTCTCCATATTCCTTGCGGTTCTGCTCTGCTTAGCTTTTATTGCTGCGCTATCTCTTGCTGCTATACCGCTCCTGTCCGCAGCCTTACGGTTCTCTTCCTGTGTGGCCAGGTCCCAACCTGTTCCTTCATTCTCCTTTCCTTCTGGCTTGTTTCCTTTCCGGCACCTCCTGTGTGAACAGGTCCCTACCTGTTCCTTCATACACCACACCTTCATACACCGTTCCTGCCAGCCCTGTGTTCTCTGCCGTGTTCCTGCCAGCCCTGTGTTCTTTGCCGTGTTCCTGCCAGCCCTGTATTCTCTGCCGTGTTCCTGCCAGCCCTGTGTTCTCTGCCGTGTTCCTGCCAGCCCTGTGTTCTCTGCCGTGTTCCTGCCAGCCCTGTGTTCTCTGCCGTGTTCCTGCCAGCCCTGTGTTCTCTGCCGTGTTCCTGCCAGCCCTGTGTTCTCTGCTGTGTTCCTGCCAGCCCTGTGTTTTCTGCCATGTTCCTGCCAGCCCTGTGTTATCTGCCATGTTCCTGCCTGCCCTGTGTTCTCTGCCGTGTTCCTGCCAGCCCTGTGTTCTCTGCCATGTCTCTGCCAGCTCTGTGTCTCAGCCGTGCCAGCCTACTCGTCTGAATCTCATTCGTGCTCATCTGCTAGTCCTGCCTGATGCCCGCACCAATCCTAGTGTTCCTGTCTCCCAAGTGGGATCAGCAGCCACAGCCAGATACAACCCTGGAGTAGCACCTGGCAGCTGCCTGCTGCACAAGCATGACCTCACCATCAGAGGCTCCAGTGAAAACCCAGGCAGCTGTCAAAGTCACACCCCTTCCAGGGTAGTCCGGTTTGTAGCACAGTGGGGCCACAACCCCCCCGAGCTCACGCCCACCAGTCAGGGCGTGAGCGTGACAGTTTGCACAGGCCATGGTTCCCACTGAGTCCCATGTTCTTTCACTCTCAGAGTAAGATGCACCAATCATTGTCTCTGATGCTATCTTTTATAAACTTCTGGCCTATGAAAAGCAAGCTCCTGTGGATCCGCCAAGGTACTATGGGGATCCAAAACTGTGCCTTGTGTTCCTGGAGCATTGTATGCTGAACTTTGAATGGTATGCTTCCGATTTCCCCTCTGATCTGTTCAAGGTGGCATACATAATGTCCTACCTAGCAGGAGATGCTTTGGAATGGATCAACCCCCTCTTTGAAGCAGGGGATCCCATCATCACGGACTTGGAGGCCTTCCTGGTGGCCTTCCGTAAAGTCTTCGATGTGCCTTCTTCTGCGTCTCCTGAAAAGTCTTCCCCTCCAAGCTCACAGAGACAGTCCAGACGAAAGAAACCTGTGGGTAAACCGTCACTTCAGTCCATGACCGTCCAAGACTCATCTGTTCCACAACCTGCCAAAGCAGTCACCCGAGCAAGATCCAATAGGTCTAATAAGAGGGGGCTGGCAAATCTGCAGCTTGAATCTGGTGCGGAGATAGAAATACGGTATCCCTGTGGTTGTAAAGAACATTCAGATGGTCTTTGCCCTGTGAAGCCTGTACTCGAAAACCCTGGGCCAGTAGGAGAGGCTGTCCCTGGCAAGAGTACTTCCTCTCCATCAAAGTTAATGACTATTTCTCTGCCTTCTGGGAGCTTTGGTGTGTTTAAGCCGCCTGTCATACGGAGTCGGTGTATGGTCTCCGTTGTACAGCTCCAGAACCTGTTGTGGTGTTGCCTGTTAATGGCCGAGCCCTGCTAAAGGGCAGTCTAGTCCTACAAGGACAACTACAGCTCCAAGTTGGAGTCTTATACACGAAGAAGTTTGTTTTCCGTATGCTGTCTGTTGTGCCCATGGGTCATTCTGAGCCAAGGACTCTACCACCCGCTCTGGTCAAGAGTTCCAGTAAAGTGCTTTGTTTGAACTTACCCAGTCTTCAGAAGTGCTTGGTTCCCATGCGTGAAAGACACTCAGCAGTGTCATCTTCTTCAGCTGGTCTGCTAGTCGTCGAGTCAAGGTGTGCTGACGTCACCGAAGATTGGGAAATGGTGACGATGTCTCCACACATCTCCAGCGACTATACCAGTAAACAGTTAGTCGTCGAGTCAAGGTGTGCTAACGTCACCGAAGATGGGGAAACGGTGACTATGTCTCCACACATCTCCAGCGACTATACCAGTAAACAGTTAGTTGTCAAGTCAAGGTGTGCTAACGTCACCGAAGTTGGGGAAGCGGTGTCGATCTCTCCACACATCTCCAACGACTATACCTGTAATCCGTTCCTTGGAACATCCCCGCCGTTTGGACGATTTCTTCTGGATAACGGGCAGAAGATGGTTCCTATGTGGATACCTTCAGCATCCTTGTGGCCGGCTGGTGAAGATTTCAAAACAGCAGCATTCAAGTCCCTGTTACCTATGTACCTGGAGGAGGTGGTCCAGCTCATTGTGGAAGCTAACCCTGTTGAGCACCAAGAGACTTTGTTTTCTGAGATTCCCGGTGACCCGCCTGCCTTATTCTACCCTGAAGATGTCATGTTGGCTCTGACTATGTGTGCTCCTATCCTTCTTCTGCAAGTTATTCTGGCGGGCTTGAAGAAGAGGGGCCGTAAAGGGGGGGGGGGTACTGTTCTGTCCTCACTAAATAAGGCAGGCTCATGTAGCTATACAGTCAGCTAAACCGCTATACCGGGGTCCAATAAGGAGACTGTGGTTGAGTCTGTGCTTTACATTATGCATAACATTTAGAAAGCTAGTAACTGAACTGAGAGTACAACTGGTTAAACTAGGCTAAAATAGAGCAGAAATATCTACAGAAAGCATAAAGACATAACGGCAATGCAATCGCAAGGGGGATGAAGTGAAGCGTCTTTCCTTGAAGGTAAACTGAAGAAAGTGAAAGGAAAAATGGAGGGAAATGGAGGCTGAGCTACCATAATGCGTTGCAAAGGAGGAGGAGAATCAAACATGGAAAATACCAGAAACAGAAAATAGGTCTGCCAACATAACTCTGACCGCTAGAGGGAGCCAAAACATCACAGATAAATAAAGATATGAACAAATTGTATGACGGAGACAGAACACTCCCCGTCTGACATCAACGGATGTCACTACTCCTTTCTTCCGAAGGCAACAATAGGACCAGTTCAGATACCGGTCTGAAAAATGTCTTAGGTTCATTCCCTTTGGTCATCCTTAGTTCAACTTTGCGGACATTGCCGTCCTTGCTCGGGAATGTTGCGGTAACTAGACCAAGTGGCCACTGGTTCCGATGAATCTGACAGTCTTTCACAAGAACAAGGTCACCTATGTTCAGATTAGGTTTAGTAGATTGCCACTCTGTATGTGGCTGCAGGGTAGACAAATATTGTTTGCGCCACCTGTCCCAGAAAGTATTTGCAAGACTTTGTACCTGTCTCCATTGGCGCTTGTAGAGGTCCTTCGCGTCAAATCCTCCTGGAGGGGCACTGGACAGTCCCGTTTTCTGGGTAAGTAGAGTAGCTGGAGTCAATAACAAGGGCTCCTCAGGGTCGTTAGGAACTGGAACCAGGGGTCTTGCATTAATTATAGCTGCAGCTTCAGCCATGAAGGTGATTAGGCTTTCGTGGGTAAGCCTCGCTGCTCCTTCTTGAAGAAGAGTGGAGTCAAGAATTCTCCGTACTAGACCAATCATTCGTTCCCAAGATCCTCCCATATGTGAAGAGTGAGGTGAGTTGAATGACCATGTGCAACCTTGGTCACTGAGGAACCTCTCGAGAGTCTTATCATTTAGATTTGAAGGTATTCCTAGTTCCTTTGCTGCACCAACGAAGTTAGTACCTCTGTCTGAACGTATGTGCTTGATAGGACCACGGATGGCAATAAAACGTCTTAAGGCTTTGATGAAGCTTGACGTGTCAAGGGACTCGATGACCTCTATGTGGACGGCTCTGATTGACATGCAAGTGAACATGACTGCCCAATGTTTACTATTGGCTTGGCCGCCTCCAGTACGAAGTGTAACAACTGACCAAGGCCCAAACACATCGAGACCAACGCTAGTAAAAGGAGGGTCTGGGCTGAGTCTGTCTGCTGGTAGGTCAGCCATCTTTTGGGTTTGAGTTGAACCACGAAGCTTACGGCAGGTAATACATTTGTAGATGACACTACTGATGAGTCTTTTTGCACCGATGATCCACACGCCAGCAGATCTGATGGCTCCTTCTGTAAATAGTCTTCCTTGGTGCTTGACCAGATTGTGGTAATGTTGTACGATTAGGTAGGCAACATGACATTTTCCAGGAAGTATAAGAGGGAATTTCTCCACAAACTCCATCTCAGCTTCTTTGAGTCGGCCTCCTACTCTCAGTAGGCCGCTGTTGTCGATGAATGGGTCGAGTTTTCTCAATACACTGCTCACTGGTATTGGCGCTTTGTTAATAAGACATTGGATTTCTGCAAAGTAGGTTTCTCTTTGAACAGTGAGGATGATGTGATTTCTAGAGAACTCTAAGTCGGAGGTAACGTAAGTATTTTTACAAAGATGCCATCCTTTACATTTTTCTGTGCCACAAGTTCTGGTGGTCCTGAATGAGCGAGCTATATGAGTCAGGCAGGTAATGGCTCGAGTAAGTGACTTCCAACTTGAGAATCTGTTGAACCTGCAAGATCCGAGCTGGATAACAGAGGTCATTGTATGTAGTGTAGACACCTGAGGGCGGATTTCAGCATCTGAGTCCTCTCCTACTAGTTCAAAGGTGTCTGGAAAACATTCCTCAATGTACAATAGTTTTGGTCCAGAGAGCCATGTTGTGCTTCCTAGTCGACTTGCGTCAACTGCTCTAGTTGCATGATCTGCGGGATTCTGGTCTGTGGGTATGTAATGCCACTGCTGTGGGTGAACTGATCTCCTGATTCATAGCACTCTGTTATTGACATAAACGTAGAATCGCCTGGTTTCGTTGTGGATATATCCCAGGACTACTTTGCTGTCTGAGTAGAACTTGGCCTGTGTCAGGTCGATATCCATTTCAGATGCGATGAACTCCGCTAACTCAACGGCTAAGACTGCGGCACAAAGCTCTAACCTGGGTATAGTGTGCTCTGGTTGTGGTGCGAGTTTGGCCTTTCCCATAATGAAACCAATGTGGCACTGACATTTAGAGTCTACAGTTTTGAGGTAGGCAACAGCGGCAATTGCTTTGACAGAAGCATCTGCAAATACGTACAGTCTTTGGCTCTGTATCTCAGTAGATGGCACAGGGGTGTATGGTCTTGGCACATGCAGGTTGGAGAGTGCCGCTAATGAGTTCTTCCACTCTTCCCACTGGATCCTCTTATCAGGTGGCAGAGGTGCATCCCAGTTAGATGTTTCCCTAGTTAAGTCTCTTAGTAGGGCCTTGCCTTGTATAGTAACAGGAGCTGCGAAACCCAAGGGATCGTACAGACTGTTGATGGTAGACAGGACGCCTCTACATGTGAAAGGCCTTTCTTCCTGGCTGACCTGAAATGTGAAAGTGTCTGTAGATTCCAGAGAAGCCCGAGGCTGCGTTGCATTGGTGCGGGGTCTGACCCCAGGTCCAGGTCTCTGAGACCATTACATAGGTCCTGAGAAGGGAATGCTTCCATGAGTTCTTGACTGTTTGAGGCTATTTTATGAAGCCTAAGGTTCGAGCAGGCAAGCATGTCTTGGGCTCTCCTGAGAGGACTGATGGCAGTCTCATTTGAAGGCATGGCTTTTAGACAGTTGTTGACATAAAAGTCCTTTTCTATGAATTGTCTGACATCTGCTCCGTATTCTGCTTCTCCTTCCTGAGCCGACCTTTTGAGTCCGTAAATGGCGACTGCAGGGGAAGGACTGTTGCCAAAGATGTGCACTCTCATGCGATACTCCGTGACTTCTTTAGTAGGATCATTGTCTCTGTACCAGAAGAATCTTAGGACTTTCCTGTCTCTCTCTCTCACAAGGAAACAATGGAACATTTGCTGGATGAAGGCAATGGAATCCTTACGGAAGCGCATAAGTACACCCAGTAGTTTGTTATTGAGGTCTGGTACTGTCAGTAGAACGTCATTCAGGGAGACATCATTAAATTTAGCACTGGAATCAAACACGACTCTGATCTGGCCTGGTTTTTTAGGGTGGTATACTCCGAACATGGGTAGGAACCAGCATTCTTCAGAGTCTTTGAGAGTGGGAGCTAGTTCTGCGTGACAGTTTTCAAAAATCTTTGACATGAAGGAGAAAAAGTGATCTTTCATCTCTGGTTTCTTTTGCAGATTACGTTTGAGAGAGGAGAAACGTTGTAATGCCTAATTTCTGTTGTTCGGTAGACGTGGTCTGTGGGTTTTGAAGGGAAGAGGTGCGACCCAGCTGTTGGTCTCATCTTTAACGAGTCCCTTGTCCATTACCTCTAAGAACAACTTGTCCTCTACCGACATTGCCACTTGGTTGTCCTGCTTAGTTCTCTGGAAGACTGTGCACCCTAACTGATCCTCATAGCTTCCTGACACTATACTGCTGTCGTGAGTAAAGTCTATTAAATGATCAGGTAGTTGGATGCTGTGTGGCAGTTCCCTGACATGGAACTCATTGTTACAATGTTGAAACAGAGATGGACGTCCTTTCTCCAATGTATTTGTCAGCATGCTTGTCACAGAAGATGGGGCGTGCATGCGTCCCAAGCATACATTGCCAATTAGGACCCATCCTAGGTCTAGTCTTTGGGCATAGGGAGCATTGTGGAGTCCATTGATATGACGTCTCACTTTATGAACCTGCAGGATATCTCTCCCCAACAGCAGAATTATCTGGGCCTGATGGTCGAGTTCCGGTATAAGGTGTGCTATTCGTTTTAAGTGAGTGTGATGGATTGCTACATCTGGTGTAGGGATTTCAGATCTGTTGTCTGGGATCTGGTTACATTCGATGATCGTAGGTAGCGGTAGGCAGAATTGTCCATCTAAATACTCGATCTGGTAGTCAGTAGCTTTCCTGCCTGCTGTTGTCAAAGTACCTGCACACGTCTTTAAGGAGTAGGGAGTGCTTGGCCCTTTGATGTTGAATAGGTCAAAGAACGTTGATCTAGCCAAGGATCGATTACTTTGATCATCCAAGATAGCATACAGTCTTACAGCTTGGGCTCTATGGCCCTTCGGGTATACTTTGACGAGGCATATTTTTGAACAGGACCTACTGTCTATTGTCCCTTTGCAGACCTCGGTACATTGTGAAGTGATCTCTGGCGTAGCTGTATCAGTGCTCCTTTCCTCCCTGCCATGCTCACTGTCAGCTGGCGTGTTTTGTGTACTCCATGGAGCTGGGCCAGGGTGTAGAGCAGTGTTATGATCTGTGGTGCCACATTCTGTGCATTTTACACTGACCTTGCAATCCTTGGCGAGATGAGCTGTGGACGAGCAGCACTTGTAGCAGATACCGTTTTCTTTTAGGAAGCTTCTGCGATCTGGCATAGATTTTCCTCTGAAGGCTCTGCATTTCAGGAGAGGATGAGGCTTCTGATGAAGTGGGCACTGCTTGTCAGGGTCCTGCACCTTTGTCTCTGATTGGGAGCAGCCAGCAGACCTGTAATTAGAATCTGAAGAAGAAAGTCTTGTGTACTGCCACAGATGTTCTGCGTGGATTTGCAGGTGGTGATGGTGTGGCATATGGTATTACAAAGTCAAAGCTGGGATCGTTTCTAATTCTCGCTTGTTGGTGTATGAAGTCTACAAAAACGGAGAAGGGAGGGAATGGAACGCTGTTTTTGTATTTGTACGTGGAACCATGTGTGAGCCACCTCTCCTGTAGATTGTAGGGCAACTTCTGGACTATAGGATTAACACCTCTGGCTGTGTCGAGAAATGCAAGTCCCTGTAGGTCGTCCTCGTATTTGGCAACTTGGACTTCCTTTAGCAAGTCGCTTAGCTCTCTAAGTTTCTGGAGACCTTTGTTAGATATTTTAGGAAAGTCATCGATTCTTTTGAACAAGGCTCTTTCTATTACTTCTGCTGAGCCGTAACACTCATCCAGCCTTTTCCAGATCTCTTTGAGGCCAGTCTCAGGGCGGTTTATATTAATGTCTCTGATCCTTACTGCGTGTTTGACTGACTCTTCTCCCAGGTATTTGACTAACAGGTCTATCTCTTCCCTGTGTTGTAGCCCCAAGTCTCTAATGACATTTTGGAAGGAAGCTTTCCAAGCTCTGTAACCTTCAGCTCGGTCAGTGAATTTCATGAGTCCCTTGGCAACCAGTTCACGTCGTGTGAAGAACTTGGCAAATTCTGTTGTGAACCGGTTGTCAGCAGAGTATACTGGTGATGGGTTGCCCTGATAATGATGTGAGGTGCGTTCGTACCTGTTAGTGTCCTCAGGGTGGCGCCAGCCGGTGTCGTATTGCTTCGGCCTGATGTACGGTGTGTCAGCAGGGTGATTCACGTTGGTTACCTGGTGAGGGGCAAGGTAGTCATTAGCAGAGTTGTTTTGCCTCACATTTTCGAGTTTGTTTCTGTCCTGAGCCTCATGACGACTCTCGCTCACTTCGCTGGAGGTGTCGTATTCTGGTTTTGGTACTGGTTCAGGGTTATAGTTTGGATCAGGAAGTTCATTAACATACTGACATGTGCGTTGTGGTGAGTCTTGCAGTGGGAACTCCAGACTCGACATACTGCTTTGGCTATGCAGCTTGGGATTTTGCGCGGCTTCTAGCGATTCTGCTTCGGCGAGGACTGCGGCAGCTTCCCTTTTTGCTGCTAGGCTATCTAAGGTGGCATCCACGTGTGCCTTCTCTAACTGCATTCTTCTCTCTTGGTCGGCTCTCTCTAACTGCATTCTTCTCTCTTGGTCGGCTCTCTCTAACTGCATTCTTCTCTCTTGCTCGTCTCTCTCTAAGCGTGACCTTCTCTCTTGCTCGTCTCTCTCTAAGCGCAACCTTCTCTCTTCGTCATCTAGGCATGCTTTTTCTAATTTAAGTTGCATCTCTTGGTCAGCAAAGCTCGCTCGTATTTTGGCGGCTTCAGCATTTGCGCGGGCAATGGCGACCGCGCTGCTGATGGATGTTGTCTTTGAGGAGACGGAAGTAACAGATCTTGCCCTATGTCATTTGTGAGACATGGTGTCTTGGGAAAGTGCTTGGCTGTGCAGAGATTGCTGCAGCTGTATTCAGTCTCTGTGTAGCCGGTGACTTGAATCCCACTAGTTGGATGGTTGCCGTTTCACTGTTCTGTCCTCACTAAATAAGGCAGGCTCACGTAGCTATACAGTCAGCTAAACCGCTATACCGGGGTCCAATAAGGAGACTGTGGTTGAGTCTGTGCTTTATTAAACGTAGTGGTATATTGATGCGGTGAAACTGTGAACAATGATATACATAGAATCAGTGCATGGTATAGAACAGATACATACTACACGTGATGTACATTATGCATAACATTTAGAAAGCTAGTAACTGAACTGGGAGTACAACTGGTTAAACTAGGCTAAAATAGAGCAGAAATATCTACAGAAAGCATAAAGACATACCGGCAATGCAATCGCAAGGGGGATGAAGTGAAGCGTCTTTCCTTGAAGGCAAACTGAAGAAAGTGAAAGGAAAAATGGAGGGAAATGGAGGCTGAGCTACCATAATGCATTGCAAAGGAGGAGGAGAATCAAACATGGAAAATACCAGAAACAGAAAATAGGACTGCCAACATAAGTCTGACCACTAGAGGGAGCCAAAGCATCACAGATAAATAAAGATATGAACAAATTGTATGACGGCGACAGAACAGGTACTGTAACAACTCTGCTGGCATCACGGCATGGCCTCTCATCTCTTACACTATCTTACCCACTGCTCCAGGCCATGATGTGGTTTCTGTTTCTTGCCAGCTCCAAATTCTGTGCCTCTGCCCTCTGCATGCTTCCTGGCTGTGTGTATAGGGGGGCGGCGCCTGAACTCTCTGGTTCTTATAGGAATCAGGTGCACCTGTGTAATCTGTTCCTGACCAATTACCAGGAGGCCTCCTGTATATAGTACAGCTCCACCCTGTGGACTGGGCCTGTGCAATGTGTTAGCTCAGTTTGTGTTTAGCTTCTGAGTTTGCCAGGCCTTGCTCTGTGTTACTCCCTCTCTGGAGGTTTTTCTCCTTGCCTTGATCTTGTTGCCCGCCCTCCAGGAGGCAGAATATCCTGGTCCCTGTGTCTTTGTCGTGGTGTCTTGTTCCATTGCCTTGTCTGTACTTAGTCTTATCTCGGTCTCCTTGTCTGTGGCTTCCTTCCCTGCTTTGTCTTTCCTTGTGTTCTCAGTCTGCTTTTGCTCTGCACTCTTGCAGCTCTGCCTGCTCTGTAGCTTTGTGGCTTTACCTCTCCTCCGCACTCCTGCAGTTCTGCTCCGTTCTGCTCTGCTACTGCAGTAATCTCTTGCTGCAGCTCCTCTCCACATTCCTTGCGGTTCTACTCTGCTTAAGCTTCTGCAGTAATCTCTTGCTGCAGCTCCTTTCCACATTCCTTGTGGCTCTGCTCTGCTTAGCTTCTGCGGCTGCCGTAATCTCTTGCTGCAGCTCCTCTCCACATTTCTTGTGGCTCTGCTCTGCTTAGCTTCTGCGGCTGCAGTAATCCCTTGCTGCAGCTCCTCTCCATATTCCTTGTGGTTCTGCTCTGCTTAGCTTTTATTGCTGCGCTATCTCTTGCTGCTATACCGCTCCTGTCCGATGCTACTCGGCATCGTATCCTCCAAACACAAGTTTTGTTTCTACCAAACAGTTCTACTTTGGTTTCATCAGACCATATGACATTCTCCCAGTACTCTTCTGGATAATCCAAGTGCTCCCTAGCAAACTTCAGACGGGCCCGGACATGTACTTTCCTATTGCAGACTCAGTCTTTCCAACCTGGTACAGGCCTACAATTTTCCTTCTGGTGTCCTTTAACAGCTCTTTGGTCTTCACCATAGTGGAGTTTGGAGCATGACTGTTTGAGGTTGTGGGCAGGTGTCTTTTATACCGATAACAAGTTCAAACAGGTGCCATTACTGCAGGTAATGAGTGGAGGACAGAGGAGCCTCTTAAAAAAGTTACAGGACTGTGAGATCCAGCAATCTTGCATGTTTTTAGGTGACCAAATAATTATTTTCTACCATAATTAGCAAAATAAATCTTGCCAAATCAGACAAGGTGATTTTCTGGATTTGTTTTCTCAGTTTTGACTCTCATAGTTGTGGTCTACCTATGATGTCAATTACAGGCCTCTCTCGCTTTTTTAAGTGCGAGAACTTGCACAATTGGTGGCTGACTAAATACTTTTTTTCCCCACTGTATGTATATTTTTATTTACTGTATATATTCAAAAATAGACCTATTTAAGACAGTGAAGATGATCTTGAAAAGCAACTACCTGGCAACTATCCAAACACACAACGTTTAATTTTGGGTACCTGTCAGACTAGTAGGATGCTATAATTGGTAGCTTTCTTTGAATAATGGATGGTAAAGCCATCAGTATGTCCTGTACAGTTACTCACATACTACATATCAGTTACTATAGCTAATTGCTGTCAAAATTAATCTAAGACTTCATACTGTTAATCATTTTTTTTATTTTTTTACCTAGGGTGGGACTTATACTTTGGCTTTGGCCATGCCTACTATATGGTCAACAGAGATAACATAATCAGTGGATGGAAGAGGCCACAGGAAAAAAAATAGTCATAACGTAATTTTTAAAGGACAGGTTAGCACAGGATAGCCTGTGTTTTTTTAATATGCTACAATATAGAGTGAGAATTAAAATGGAGAAATTCCAGTCAAATTTACAAGCATCTCTGGTTTACGTTCAGAGTTAATTTTAATTGTTAACCAATAACACGATTGTAGTTTACTTCTGTGGATTTCCATAAGCAATATCTGTTTACCTAACATCATTGAGAATTTAATGCATTTGCTTTTGATAATCTCAAGGTCTCAATTGTCCTATTTTCACAATTTTGCACATACAGTGGGGAAAATAAATATTTGGTACACTGTCGATTTTGTAAGTTTTCCCACCTACAAAGAATGGAAAGATCTGTAATTTTTATCATAGCTACACTTCAACTGTGAGAGACAGAATCTAAAATTTAAAAAAAAACTGAAAATCACATTGTATGATTTTGACATACCGTATTTTTCGGATTATAAGACACACTTTTTTCCCCAAAAATTTTGGGGGAAAATCGGGGTGCATTTTATAATGCAGCTATACCTTATCGTACCGGGCCCCAGGGTTGCTGCTGAAGGAGGCAAGAGTGGAGCGTTGCTGCAGGCTGGGATGAGGGGGTGTTCGGATGTGCGGCACACCGCTGAGGGTGTTCGGTGGTGTGGGGGCTCTGCCGACATTATGTGAAAGCCTAGAGCCCCCGCACTTACATGGTTTACTATGTGATGGACTCCGGGAAAATGGCTGCCGGGGGTGGCGCATGCGCAGATGGAGATCTCGGCACCATGATCTCTGGAGATGAGATCTGGTGACATGTTCGCTTTAAGATAGATGCAGGTCTTCCCTGAGTTGCTCTCTAGACCTGGCCCAATTCCTGAAATAGATGAAGTCCTACCTCTATGACCCACATCTAGTAGACATTTATGGTTGTATTCCAAAATGTTTGAGATGTGAATATTCCTTTAAATAGACCTGGTCATTAAAGATATGTCATCCATAAAAGCTTATGGGTCCATCAGATGTTGTATTATGAAGATCACCCATATGGCAGCACAGTTAGTCCTTTAATCCTTTTAAGTGCTGGATTATCAGATGGTTTACATTTACATAAAAGAAGATAAACCCTAATTCAAGTATAAAAAATAATAATTTTAAACACAGGACTTGCACAAATAAGAAATAAAACCTTAAACTAAAGTACCTTCAGCTTCCAGATTATTTTGCAGTTCTGTGCCATCAGTGACAGAATTTCTGCTCATCTCTCCAGACAATTTTACCTTATATCTGTTTCCATGGTATTTATTATAGATGAAAACCTCTCCACAAATTCCTATATATTCTCCAAATATTGTGCAGGTCTGAAGATATTAATACTGGTGCGCCAGTGGCTAAGATTATGCATGCGGACACATTAGCCTCTAACACCTTGTTGAAGTATCCTTTGAATTTATGACAGCATTGTTTTTTTTTTTTTTTTTTTTTATGTAGAAGCCCATCAGCATGGCATATCTGGAATGGACAATCATTGCCCACTCTTCCTTACAATAGTGCCCCCAGTCTGTCAGCTAGCAAGGGCATTTCCTGTGAACAGCTCTCTCCCCTCTTCTGGTCAACCCACAGATTTAGGTCTGGGTTCTGGCTGAGCCAATTCCAAAACGTTGATCTACTTTAGGCTAAGCCATTCTTTGTTGATTTGGAGGTATGCTTAGGGTTGTTGTTGTGCTGAAAGGTGAAATTCCTCTTCATCTTCAGCAGCCTGAAAGTTTTCTTGCAAAATTGACTGACATTAGTAACTGTTCATACTTCTCTCTACTCTGAAGAAAGCCGCAGTTCCAGATGCCAATAAAAATGCTCTAAAGCATAATGTGCTGAATCCATCATGCTTCCCTTTAGGTATGATGTTCTTTTGGTGATGTGCAGTGCTGGCTTTATGCCAAACGTAGCTTTTGGCTTTATGGCCAAAAAATTCAACCCTGGTCTCATCAGACCATAACACATTTTCCCACATACTTTTGGCAGACTTGATGCAGGTTTTGGCAAAACATAGTCAAACTTGGATTTTTTTCTTCGTAAGAGAAGACTTCTTTCTTGACACCCTATCCCACAGGCCCGATATATGAAGAATGCTGGAGATTATCACATACAGTACACATTCAGTACTTGCCAGAAAATACTTTAATGTTGCTGTTGTCCATTCGTCTTTTTATCAATTTTTGAGGGACATCTAGTTCTAGGTAATTTTACTGTTGTGCTAAATTTAAGCCACTTCTTGGTGACCATCTTTTTTGGTGATAGTTATCCATGGCATATCTGATGCCTTGGAATTTTTATTTGTACACGTTTCCTGACATAGCTTTCAAAAATTTGATCCCTTTGCTGTGTTGTAAGTTGTTTACGCACCATGGCTTTTGCTGTACAATTCATCTTAGAAAATGTCAGGAAAATCCTACTAGAACAGCTATCCTTTATATGGGGTTAATCAGAATCATTGTAAATGATGGCACCTGAGTACTGACTACTGTTTATCATGAGTTTATAATGCGAATGCAACAACATCCCCAATTATAAGAGGGTGTTCACACTTATGCAAATATTTAATTATAGTTTTTTAATTTTTATCTTCCTCTTCGAAATGATTAAAATGTGTTTCTCAATGGATTTGTACAGATTATGGCTGACATTAAAGGGCAAAGTTCTGAAATGATTAGCCTTGGTATAATCTTTTTACATTAAAAAAAAACCTTTTTAACAGGGCTGTGTAGATTTTTTTATATCCACAGTATACAGTACAGACCAAAAGTTTGGACACACCTTCTCATTTAAAGATTTTTCTGTATTTTCATGAATATGAAAATTGTACATTCACACTGAAGGCATCAAAACTTTGAGGCTGTGTTCACACGTTGCGGTTTTTTCGCGGTTTTTCCCCATAAAAACGCTATAAAACTGCAAAAAAACCGCATACAATAAGCATCCCATCATTTAGAATGAATTCCACATGTTTTGTGCACATGATGCGTTTTTTTCCGCGAAAAAAACGCATCGCGGCAAAAAACGCAGCATGTTCATTAATTTTCCGTTTTTTTTGCGGATTTCCCACTCCAAAATGCATTGGGAAGTGTCCGGAAAAAACCACGGCAAAATCGCGGCAAAAACGCATGCGGTTTTCTTGCGGATTTCTTGCAGAAAATGTCCGGAATTCTCAGGAATTTTCTGCAAGAAATCCTGAACGTGTGCACATAGCTTGAATGAACACATGTGGAATTATGTACTTAACAAAAAAGTGTGAAACAACTGAAATTATGTCTCATATTCGAGGTTCTTCAAAGTAGCCACCTTTTGCTTTGATGACTGCTTTGCACACTCTTGGCATTGTCGTGATGAGCTTCAAGAGGTAGTCACCGGGAATGGTTTTCACTTCGCAGGTGTGCCCTGTCAGGTTTAATAAGTGGTATTTCTTGCCTTATAAATTGGGTTGGGACCATCAGTTGTGTTGTGCAGAGGTCTGGTGGATACACAGCCGATAGTCCTACTGAATAGACTGTTAGAATTTGTATTATGGCAAGAAAAAAGCAGCTAAGTAAAGAAAAACGAGTGGCCATCATTACTTTAAGAAATGAAGGTCAGTCAGTCTGACAGATTGGGAAAACTTTGAAAGTGTCCTCAAGTGCAGTGGCAAAAACCATCAAGCGCTACAAAGAAACTGGCTCACATGAGGACCGCCCCAGAAAAGGAAGACCAAGAGTCACCTCTGCTTCTGAGGATAAGTTTATCCGAGTCACCAGTCTCAGAAATTGCAGGTTAACATCAGCTCAGATTAGAGACCAGGTCAATGTCACACAAAGTTCTAGCAGCAGACACATCTCTACAACTGTTAAGAGGAGACTTTGTCCAGCAGGCCTTTTTGGTAAAATAGCTGCTAGGAAACCACTGCTAAGGACAGGCAACAAGCAGAAGAGACTTGTTTGGGCTAAAGAACACAAGGAATGAACATTAGACCAGTGGAAATCTGTGCTTTGGTCTGATGAGACCAAATGTCTTTGTGCGACGCAGAAAAGGTGAACGGATGGACTCTACATGCCTGGTTCCCACCGTGAAGCATGGAGGAGGAGGTATGATGGTGTGGGGGTGCTTTGCTGGTGACACTGTTGGGGATTTATTCACAATTGAAGGCATACTGAACCAGCATGGCTACCAAGGCATATTGCAGCGGCATGCTATTCCATCCGGTTTGTGTTTAGTTGGACCATCATTTATTTTTCAATAGGACAATGACCCCAAACACACCTCCAGGCTGTGTTAGGGCTATTTGACCAAGAAGGAGAGTGATGGGGTGCTACACCAGATGACCTGGTCTCCACAGTCACCAGACCTGAACCCAATCGAGATGGTTTGGGGTGAGCTGGACCGCAGAGTGAAGGCAAAAGGGCCTCCTTCAAGATTGTTGGAAGACCATTTCCAGTGACTACCTCTTGAAGCTCATCAAGAGAATTCCAAGAGTGTGCAAAGCAGTCATCAAAGCAAAAGGTGGCTACTTTGAAGAACCTAGAATATAAGACATAATTTCAGTTCTTTCACACTTTTTTGTTATATATTAATTCCACATGTGTTAATTCATAGTTTTGATGCCTTCAGTGTGAATGTACAATTTTCATAGTCATGAAAATACAGAAAAATCTTTAAATGAGAAGGTGTGTCCAAACTTTTGGTGTGTACTGTACATGTGTAGTTACAGTATTGAACAATCCTATAAGCAACATGTATTTTACAAGGTTGTCAAAATTGTCTGCATGGGGCATGGCATGAGACCCTACAAACAGAATGTCTGTTATGTAGCTTTTTTTTTGCAAAACAGGTGTATTGATTTTTAATAAACAAAAATATCATCCCCATCTATTTTCAGGAGCTATGGGCCCCACCAAAATAATCCAAATGCTGTATTCAGCTATCACTGGCAGTCCTACGGACAATGGATGGGCAGTGGCACACGTGTGGCCAACACTCTATTCCAATATTTCAACAGGGAATTTCAGAACCCCATTCCTGAGATCAGGGGGAATTCTTGCGATCAGCAAGGCATCTTACTAAAAAAGGAGTATCCCTTAAAGTACAAGTAGAGAGTAATTTGTTTAAGGGAATTAAAAAGAAGGTCTTCAGGTCTCCTGTACTTCCATTCTGTTCTCCTGTACTGCCTTCGCAGGAGGAATGAGGCATTACACAATTTCCACTTACAATGTCCTATGGTGGATCTCAGTGTATACGCTTTCTGCTCTGACAAATACGCAGTCATTGATTACCATTGGTATACTGGGTTCAAATGCACTAAATGGCAACATCTATTTGGATTGGGTATGTCCTTATACATGTTTTAGTGGGTTCTCTCTTGTTTCTCTATTGAGTTTTCACTCAGTAAAAACATACTGATAGTTAATTGGTTTTCAATAAAATTAGCCATAGTGTTTTTTCCTTTCGACACTTAGATTAGGACTGACATGAGTACAGGCAGTCTCTGTACCGTGGTGTGGAATATGTATATAGTCAATAGAAACTAGTAACAATTACGTACTTCATTAACAACTTTCTTTTTGTAACAGATCAAAATGGAGGAAAACGGTACAGAAGATGGAAAAGGACCTCCACAGCAGAGTCCTTACATGCTCTTCCTACTGGTTCTGGTCTTCTTCATCACAGGGCTTTTAGGTTTCCTGATCTGCCATATCCTTAAGAAGAAAGGCTACAGGTGTCGGACGTTCCCTGAGGAAGACTATGAGATAAAGGATGTCGCAAATAATGAACAAGACAGTAAGATTAATATGTTGATGATAACATTGCAGGAGATTGTTTTCTAGATAATTTGGTCTCCTAATGTCTCTTAATTCTAATCAGTATTTTCTACAATATAATAACTGCTTTACCAAAAGAGAGGATCCATAGCGTAGATAGTACAGATGCAAAGTGAACTCTTTGCTTTGGGCAACTTCCTGTTTACTCTGCTGCTTGTATGTCAACCAACGTCATTAAGACAAAAATGCATGAGTCAAAAAGGCATAAAAAACGCAAGTGAGCTGAGGTGCGGGATTCGTGTGGAAATTCAGCTGCGTGAAAACCTGAACAAACACTGATCCTGGGAACCTACAGGGTTATTGTCCAGTAAGCTAGTTTATAGACAAATGGGAGGCATGCTAACATTGTATCCCAGTACTGTTCGCCCCATTAACTATGACTAGCAGCTGTGCTGTCGCCCAATACTTATGCAATAACCCCTTCATGACCTTTGATGTAAGTTTATGTCATGTTCAGAAAGGTGTTCACGACCTATGACGTAAACTTATGTCAAGGCGATCATGTGGTCACATGAGCTGTGCCCCCGTGATCACTGCCGGGAGCTTGACGTAAGTATTTTGATTGTGCGCTTAAAAATCCAACTACTTTTATTTTTCTGCGTTTATTTTTTTTAAGAAGTTCAGCATCGTCTACAGAGGGCAAATATTTCATGGAACCACATCCACTTTGCTTCAAAATTTAGACCTTGTTCACATGTAGCCTAATTGCTGCACATTTTCTGCTGCTTTTTTTGCTCAAAAATTCTGCTGTTTAACTGCTCAAGCAAAGTACCGTAGATGTCATTTCATGAAAACTGCTAGGCCTGTGGTCAAAAGACGCTGCCGAACTCTGCGGTTTTGGTGTTTTTTTTTTTTTTAATTTTCTTGTCTGCTATGTGGAGCATAAGAAAAGCACATGTAAAAACTGCAGTTATTTTTTTTTGAGTGCAGAATCAAAGACTTTCTTTCCTATAGAAGCACATTAAAATGTGGCTTCACATCTGCACCAGAAACACATCAAATGAGGGGGAAAATATTTTTTATTGTGTAGTTTGGTGTGGATCCTGCAGAAAATAAAAAGCACAGTGTATCTGCAATATGTGAACATGGCCTTACAGACACTAAAAAGCCAGATGTCGTGTAGTGAAGGTACATAAAGATGAGAAAGTTCTGGCGGCTGCAACTGTGAATCAAGGAACAAAAAAAAATCCACAGGTGCCAACTAGAGATTAGCAGGACGCACATCTGCTCAGTGTTGCTCTTTGCTTCAAATCTACTCCTCAGCATTTCTCTCTGCCCTCAGGTTATCTCCTCAGTGTTGCTCTTTGCCTTTAAGTGGCTCCATGGCATTTCTCTCTGCCCTCAGGTTATCTTCTCAGTGTTGCTCTTTGCCTTCAGGTGGATCCTCTGCATTTATCTCTGCCCTCAGGTTATTTGCTCAGTGTTGCTCTTTGCCTTCAGGTGGCTCCTCTGCATTTCTCTCTGCCCTTGGGTTTTCTGCTTTTTGTTGCTCATTGCCTTAAGTTGGCTCCTCTGCATTTTCTATGCCCCTGGCTATCTTCTCAGAACTCCTCTCTGCCTCTGGGTGACTCCACAGTGCTCTCCTCTGCTCTCAGATCCTTTCCTTACTGTTTGTCTCTGGCCCGGGTGTGACGGGGTGTACGGCAGAGCAGGAAGGGACAACAGGCCGAGGGACGATCCAACGAGATTTATTAAAGCGGGGAGCATAGAACATCAAATATCCATAATGTCCTTCAAGTCCACGAGAAGTCCACAATAAGTCCAAGTAAAGAAACAGATCTGGAGGTGCTTTCCAGTAATCCCGCACTCGATAAATGAAACAATAGTCCTTCCACGAGTCCAACAGAACAGATTCGGGGGCACCTCCCGATAATCCTTGTGCCAGCTAACAAAGCAATAGTCCACATGAGTCCAAGGGATCCCAAAACAATCTCACGAATGACGAGATATGTCCTCAGCTCAAGTCTCGCCCCGTTCGCTTCCGCAGTCACAGATGGACGTGGGGTCTTGCCTCAGCTAAGAATCCCCACTCCTTCTCCTTTAAGGATCAACTCACATCTGATCTCAAAAATAAGAATGGATTGACTGAGCTCCTGGGATCCGCCCATGAAGGGGGGTAGGGGTCACACCTTCTATTCAATGGTTGGGTCCACCAGAAGATTCTAGACTGGTGGGCTCCACTTAGTCTATCTAGTATGTATATATGACTAGCCACCTGCTGTGAGGAAGAATGGCTATTCCTCCACTAGTGGTGTTGACAAAGCTTAATTACATTATAGCTTAGGGCTGCAAGTATTGGGGGAAGGAGACATATTGTTACAGGTGAACTCCCAGCACAAGAAAATACATAAATTACAGCTAACAAGAGAACAGTTACATACATCAAATGGCATATAATTCAAATACAGGACAGGGCAAAAGTACAGATCATGACACCGGGTCATCTTTCAAGGTCATAAACTGTTGTGGACCAAGAGCAGAGAGCAGCATCTGATAATACCCTTTTTTCACAGTTAACTTTTTAAAGAGGTTTTGCTTTAAGTTACACCATCATCGTGCCTATGTCAAAATAAATGTAATCAGCATAATTCACCTCCCCTGGCTCTCTGCTACTGCTACGGGCTATGTTTACAGGCTCCAGTAGTGAGGTCATGTCTGTAACTCATGTGACCACTGCAAGAAATCACTGAGTTCAATGGCTCTTGTCAACTAACCCTGCATCAGTTCTGATCCTTCTGTCTTCTAAAGGGAGAGGAAGAAAAGTACGCTGTGGGTCCTCATACCTTGAGTGAAGATACCGGGTCATATTGGGGATCAGTATGGTGCTGCGCAGAGTTAGTGTAAAGTGAGCATATTGGCAGTGATAGACATTCAGCAGACCGCCTTGGACATCCAGGACTGATGTATCAGGGTGATGGTTAGGACTTACATATTTAGTTTTTGTTCATTCTTTCATATTTGTATAAGTCAGATTTTTTTTTTTCATTTCTACATCAGGTTCCCAAGTTGAGATTTTTTTGTGCTATTTTGCCAAACGTGTAAATTTCCATACATTTAGTGTAAAAAAAAAATCACAGCTTTTTATGCCAATTACTGTTCACTGTAAGTAATCTGATCATTGCATTGTGAAGCTGCAGCCTTCCATGCAAGAGTTTTGGGGTTTTAATCCTAGGCAAGACAAAAAAGTGCAGAAATTAGTTGATTGAATGTACAGAGCACAGACAGATAAGAAATGCTGTAACTTTTCCCCAAGCGAGTTGGAGGAGGAACTGATGAACAGTCACTACAAAGTCCTACGTAAAGCGTGTTCATTCAGTGAGACGGTATAGCTAGGAGACATTGCCCTGCTGCTGGTCACAAAGGTGAAGTCAGGACTAGTGATGAGCGAACGTGCTCGGATGACATCTTATTCAAGCATGCTTGGGTGTTATCCAAGTATCTTAGGAGTGCTCATATATTATGTTCGATTCCCCAAGGCTGCATGATTTGCGGCTGTTAGACAACCACAACACAACTGGGGATTCTCTAACAAGCAGGCAATCATTGCATGTGTTCACGCTGTCTAACAGCTGCAAATCATGCAGCCACAGGGACTCAAACATAATATACGAGCACGACCAAGATACTCGAATAACGACTGAGCATAATTAGATAAGACATTATCCAAGCACATTCGCTCATCACTACTCAGGGCATATTCTTGACCTACAGGAACAGCTCGCCCAATTCAGGACATTCCTGTTGGATCCAGGACAGTTGGGAAGTACACTTTCAGGTCATTGATACCTCTCAATAAGGGCCTAGTTTTTCATAGTCTGTGCAATGTATTAAAAGGCGTTAGCTATCTGGATACAGCTACCAATATGTCTTCTTTATAGCAAAATGCCTCTCTGTTATCCAAAAGAGATAGATACATCCATCACTTTTTCCAATAAAAGTGCCATTTTAGTTAATTAGTCCATATATTAAATTATCTAGCAATTACAGTTATGTCCATATATATTTGGACAGAGACAACATTTTTCTGATTTTGGTTCTAGACATTACCACAATGAATTTGAAACAAAACAATTCAGATGCAGTTGAAGTTCAGACTTTCAGCTTTCATTTGAGGGTATCCACATTAAAATTGGATGAAGGGTTTAGGAGTTTCAGCTCCTTAACATGTGCCACCCTGTTTTTAAAGGGACCAAAAGTAATTAGACAGATTCAATAATTTAAAAAAAAAAAATTCATTTCTAGTACTTGGTTGAAAACCCTTTGTTGGCAATGACTGCCTGAAGTCTTGAACTCATGGACATCACCAGACGCTGTGTTTCCTCCTTTTTGATGCTCTGCCAGGTCTTCACTGCGGTGGTTTTCAGTTGCTGTTTGTTTGTGGGCCTTTCTGTCTGAAGTTTAGTCTTTAACAAGTGAAATGCATGCTCAATTGGGTTGAGATCACTTGACTGACTTGGCCATTCAAGAATATTCCACTTCTTTGCTTTAATAAACTCCTGGGTTGCTTTGGCTTTATATTTTGGGTCATTGTCCATCTGTAGTATGAAACGACGACCAATCAGTTTGGCTCTATTTGGCTGGATCTGAGCACACAGTATGGCTCTGAATACCTCAGAATTCATTCGGCTGCTTCTGTCCTGTGTCACATCATCAATAAACACTAGTGACCCAGTGCCACTGGCAGCCATGCATGCCCAAGCCATCACATTGCCTCCGGGTTTTACAGATGATGCGGTATGCTTTGGATCATGAGCTGTACCACGCCTTCGCCATACTTTTCTCTTTCCATCATTCTGGTAGGGGTTGATCTTGGTTTCATCTGTCCAAAGAATGTTCTTCCAGAACTGTGCTGCCTTTTTTAGATGTTTTTTAGCAAAGTCCAGTCTAGCCTTTTAATTCTTGATGCTTATGAGTGGCTTGCACCGTGCAGTGAACCCTCTGCATTTACTTTAATGCAGTCTTCTCTTTATGGTAGATTTGGATATTGATACGCCGACCTCCTGGAGAGTGTTGTTCACTTGGTTGGCTGTTGTGAAGGGGTTTCTCTTCACCATTGAGATTATTCTGCGATCATCCACCACTGTTGTCTTCCGTGGGAACCCAGGTCTTTTTGTATTGATGAGTTCACCAGTGCTTTCTTTCTTTCTTTCTCAGGATGTATCAAAGTGTAGATTTTGCCACTCCTAAAATTGTAGCAATTTCTCGGATTTGTTTTTTCTGTTTTCACAGCTTAAGGATGGCTTGTTTCACCTGCATGGAGAGCTCCTTTGACTGCATGTTTACTTCACAGCAAAACCTTCCAAATGCAGCACCACACCTCAAATCAACTCCAGGCCTTTTATCTGCTTAATTGAGAATGACATAACGAAGGGATTGCCCACACCTGTCCATGAAATAGCCTTGGAGTCAATTGTCCAATTTCTTTTGGTCCATTTAAAAACAGGGTGGCACATGTTGCCTTGCGAAAGTATTCGGCCTCCTTTAACTTCATTGTCCAGTGCCTTGCAAATGTATTCGGCCCCCTTGAACTTTTCAACCTTTTCCCACATATCACGCTTCAAACATAAAGATACAAAAGGTAAATTTTTGGTAAAGAATGAACAACAAGTGGAACACAATTGTGAAGTTGAAAAAAATGTATTGTTTATTTTAAATTTTTGTGGAAATTTAAGAAGTTCATTGTGGATCTCTGAATGATCCAATGTTGTCCTAAATGCCTAATGATAATAATAATAATAATCTTTTATTTTTATATAGTGCTAACATATTCCGCAGCGCTTTACAGTTTTGCACACATTATCATCACTGTCCCCGATGGGGCTCACAATCTAGAATCCCTATCAGTATGTCTTTGGAATGTGGGAGGAAACCGGAGAACCCGGAAATGATGATACATATAATCCACCTGTGTGTAATCAAGTCTCCGTATAAATGCACCTGCTCTGTGATAGTCTCAGGGTTCTGTTTGAAGCACAGAGAGCATCATGAAGACCAAGTAACACAACAGGCAGGTCCATGATACTGTTGTAGAGACGTTTAAAGCCGCATTTGGATACAAAATGATTTCCAAAACTTTAAACATCCCAAGGAGCACTGTGCAAGCGATCATATTGAAATGGAAGGAGTATCAGAAGACTGATCAGAGATGCAGCCAAGAGGCCCATGATCACTCTGGATGAACAGCCGAGCTCTACAGCTGAGGTGGGACAGTCTGTCCATAGGACAACAATCAGTCCTGCACTGCCCAAATCTGGCCTTTATGGAAGAGTGGCAAGAAGAAAGCCATTTCTCAAAGATATCCATAAAAAGTGTTGTTTAATGTTTGTAACAAGCCACATTGGAGACACACCAAACATGTGGAAGAAGGTGCTCTGGTCAGATGAAACCAAAATCGAACTTTTTGGCAACAATGCCAAACGATATGTTTGGCGTAAAGGCAACACAGCTCATCACCCTGAACACACCATCCCCACTGTCAAACATGGTAGTGGCAGCATCATGGTTTGGGCCTGCTTTTCTTCAGCAGGGACAGGGAAGATGGTTAAAATTGATGGGAAGATGGATGGAGCCAAATACAGGACCATTCTTGAAGAAAACCTGTTGTGAGTCTGCAAAAAACCTGAGACTGGGACGGAGATTTGTCTTCCAACAAGACAATGATCCCAAACATAAAGACAAATCTGCAATGGAATGGTTCACCAATAAACGTATCCAGGTGTTAGAATGGCCAAGTCAAAGTCCAGACCTCAATCCAATCGAAAATCTGTGGAAAGAGCTGAAAACTGCTGTTCAGAAACGATCTCCATCAAACCTCACTGGGCTCTAGCTGAATGCCGAGGAAGAATGGGCAAGAATTTCAGCCTCTCGATGTACAAAACTGATAGAGACCTACCCCAAGCGACTTGCAGCTGTAATCGCAGCAAAAGGTGGCACAACAGAGTATTAAGTTAAAGGGGCTGAATAATATTGCACACCCCTTTTCAGTTTTTGATTTTCCACAAAAATTTTAAATAACCAATACATTTCGTTCAACTTCACAATTGTGTTCCACTTGTAGTTGATTCTTCACCAAAAATTTACATTTGGTATCTTTATGTTTGAAGCATGATATGTGGGAAATGGTTGAAAAGTTCCAGGGGGCCGAATACTTTCGCAAGGCACTGTATGTTTTAGTACTGTGGAGTGGGAATGTAGATAAAGAAATGAAGAACTGGCACTGACTACAGCCATATTAGTGGCTGGTGAACCAAATGTAGTTAGACCAATAAAGGCTTGTTACAGCATAAAGCTTTGTACATATTTTATTGCAGCTGTATTGATTTTTCTTCTTTTATGCAGTTACAGAAGAGATGTCTAATGAAGATACTGTGGAACGTATAGTCAAGTGCATTATTCAAAATGAAGGTGGGTATTTTCAGGGGTGGATTAAGGGTAGCCAGGGCCCCGGGCTGTTCAGACACTGTGGGCCCCCCCGGTCATGTGACGGGGGTCATGTGACGGGGGTCATGTGACGGGGGTCATGTGACGGGGGTCATGTGACGGGGGGTCATGTGACGGGGGGGTCATGTGACGGGGGGGTCATGTGACGGGGGGTCATGATATACCCGAACCAGATTATTCCAGAAACATGGCCGGGCCCTACTCTACTGTAACCTATTAAATATTTGGTAGAATCTGCAATACAATTTAGGTATATTTTGACCAATAATATCACATACAAGGAACAAATACCACCGCAACATGACCAGACCACAAATTACAACCACAGTGATCGAATAATATCACATACAAGGAACAAATACCACCGCACCATGTCAAGACCACATATTACCACCACTTGGTGACCAAATATCACATACAAGGGACAAATACCACAACACCATTTCCAGACCACATATTACCACCACATAGTGACTGAATACTACAATACTGATCAGTAAAAAACAACAACACAATACTATCACCATAAGTGCCAGTATTCACAGGAGATCTGTACTTAGTATGCAGTGTCTGTGTAGAGGTAATACAGAGATCACTGGTGACATTATACACAGGACCTCTATATAGTATACAGTGTATAGTGTCAGTGTTTAGGTAACACTGACTCACCAGTGACGTCTCTAGGTGAAGTCCTTCATCTTTCATCCAGCACAGACCGCCATCATTTCTTCCAGCCAGGACTCGTTTCTGCAGGAAATAACACAGTTATCTCGAGCTCCGCTTGTAGAACACATTACTTAATTTTTCACAACTTCTACATTACACCACATGAAGAAAAAAAGGCGATATAGTGTCACTCTGCACAGTAACAGGACCGACCCCCATTTAAAACAGTGTCCTCAAAAAATTAAATAAATACATCACTGCAGTAATAATATCCCTTAATTAGCCCCTATGGTAATAATATTCCACATCCTGGCCCCGTGTGTCTCATTCCTGGTTCCAGCCATATGTTCTCGCATCCTGCCCTCATGAGTATCCATTCTACCCCATATGATCTCCACATCCTGCCCCATATGTCTCCATCGTATCCATCCTGCCCCATGATCCGAACCTGCCCCATGTCTTTCATTCTGCCCCGTGTCTCCAATCATGCCCCGTGTCTACATTCTGCCCATGCCTCCAGTCCTGCCCCCAGTGTGTCCAGCAATCTGCCCCAGTATGTCCAGCATATTGCCCCAGTGTCCAGCAATCTGCCCCAGTGTCTCCAGCATATTGCCCCCAGTGTGTCCAGCATTGCCCCCAGACAGTGTGTCCAGCAATCTGCCCCAGTGTCCTCCAGCAATCTGCCCCAGTGTCCTCCAGCAATCTGCCCCAGTGTCCTCCAGCTATCTGCCCCAGTGTCCTCCAGCTATCTGCCCCAGTGTCCTCCAGCTATCTGCCCCAGTGTCCTCCAGCTATCTGCCCCAGTGTCCTCCAGCATTGCTCCAGTGTCCTCCAGCAATCTGCCCCAGAGTCTTCCAGCAATCTGCCCCAGTGTCCTCCAGCATTGCCCCAGTGCCCTCCAGCAATCTGCCCCAGTGTCCTCCAGCAATCTGCCCGTGTCCTCCAGCATTGCCCCAGTGTCCTCCAGCATTGCCCCAGTGTCCTCCAGCATTGCTCCAGTGTCCTCCAGCAATCTGCCCCAGTGTCCTCCAGAAATCTGCCCCAGTGTCCTCCAGCATTGCCCCAGTGTCCTCCAGCAATCTGCCCCAGTGTCCTACAGCATTGCCCCAGTGTCCTCCAGCATTGCCCCAGTGTCCTCCAGCATTGCCCGTGTCCTCCAGCATTGCTCCAGTGTCCTCCAGCAATCTGCCCCAGTGTCCTCCAGCAATCTGCCCCAGTGTCCTCCAGCATTGCCCCAGTGTCCTCCAGCAATCTGCCCCAGTGTCCTACAGCATTGGCCCAGTGTCCTCCAGCAATCTGCCCCAGTGTCCTCCAGCCATCTGCCCCAGTGTCCTCCAGCAATCTGCCCCAGTGTCCTCCAGCATTGCCCCAGTGTCCTCCAGCAATCTGCCCCAGTGTCCTCCAGCAATCTGCCCCAGTGTCCTCCAGCAATCTGCCCCAGTGTCCTCCAGCATTGCCGCAGTGTCCTCCAGCATTGCCCCAGTGTCCTCCAGCAATCTGCCCCAGTGTCCTCCAGCCATCTGCCCCAGTGTCCTCCAGCCATCTGCCCCAGTGTCCTCCAGCATTGCCCTCAGTGTGTCCACCGTTATAAAAAAAAAAAAACAAGCAGTCTCCTCACCTGTCCGCGCTCCAGCGCTGAGCTCCCTGCAGCAGAGCACACTCGCCGGCGACTGACAATGACGTCAGACGCCGGCGAAGTGTGCGCCTGCGGCCGACATCAGCCGCCAGCCTCCAATTGGCTGGCGGCTGTTGTTAACTATTGACGTGCGGGAGCGCGCCCGCACGTCAATAGGAAACCACCGCCGCAGCGCCGGAAAGGGCCCGGTGAGCAGATGAGAAGGGGCCCGATGCGGGCCCCCTCTCTCTGTCCACCGGGTACGGCGGGGGATCAGGCCCCCTCTCTCTGCCCACCGGGTACGGCGGGGGGGGCACATAAATGCCGGCGGCGGCATTCACAGATTTTTATCAGAGGGTCAATCTGTGCGGTAGCCCAGGGCCCCCCCAGACCACTGGGCCCTGGGCTACCGCCCATATTGACCCTCTGATAATCCGCCCCTGGGTATTTTAATTGATGATTTTTGTGATGCTGATTCAAGATTGTAAATTAAATTTTAATTTGTTGTATTCATTTTTTTAGCAAATGCAGAGGCATTAAAGCAGATGTTAGGGGACACTGAAGGGGATGTTCAAATCGGTCCCAGGTAAGGAGACAGTTTCAATAATTTAGCTTATTGTTGTATCTATTAAAGGGGTCTTCTCAATTTATTAAGTTGTTTTAATTAGTAAGAGACAGCAGGAAAGTAAGCATGTTTGCAATTGATTTGCTTTTTCTATTCACTGTCATTGAAGAGCTTTTATCTTTATAGTGTACAGCTGGCTTCCATGGAGCTTGGCCACTACTGTCTGCCTAGACCTTGCCCAAGTATGCGCAGGAGAAGCATTAATGCTTTACATACCAGTCCGCTCCTCTCCCTCTCAGCTCCAGACAAGCTGCACTTTTCAATTCTGTAAAATCACAATCAGAGATCAGAACTGAATTCTACTTGAACTTTACCAAAATTTGCATTCATCAAAATCTGTATATTCTTTTCGTAATTCAATTCCATGTTAATTCAGCAAGATGGCGGCTACTGGTTGCTATGTTTCTGAAGCTTAAAGACCATCAAAATGTGAAAAAATCCTTATACTCACCTCTCCAGCCCCACCACTCCTCACTGCTACCTGTCTGGTCCTCGTTGTGTCTTTGGATCACCATCAGCCATGCTGTAATCCCCCGTACCTCTCTCACTGGTCTGAGGCTCACGGGTTTGCTGGGCCCAGGAGGGCTCTACACATATGCCTACAAAGGTTACGGCCTGCTCTGAGAGGTATGACATCACGGCGTGTAACCGATAAGCCAGGACCAGCGAGCGAGGCCTGGGGATTTTAGTGCGGATGCCTGTGTTCTGAAGATGCAATGAGGACTAGACGGATGACAGTGAGGAGTAGATGGAATGGAGAGGTGTGTTGTCAGGTCAGTATAAGGATATTTTCGTTTTTTACATATTACATTTATTATAATGTCGGGTCTAAAGTAAAAAAAATCCTCCAGTTTTTGCACTGTCCACTAGACCTGATACTTATACTTCCACTTCTATACAGAACACAGAATAATCATTGGTAGTCATAAGGGTCAACATATTTTAAAAAATACATTTCAGATAAAACCTAATTTAATCAATGTCATTGTTTTACACATCCCCTTTAACTTTGTCTGAGCTACATTAAAGAAGTAACATCCTGTTTATTCTTTTCCTTCTGTCCCTTTGTCTAATTAGAGAAATTAAGCTGTGGCTTTGATTCGGGTATAATGGCAAATTAACCTAGATGGATGTTGATTTAGCAAGAGGTTGCACGAGGACGTCAGAAAATAATTGCAATGAGAGTTGCTTACGTTACATGATCAATTTGTCATTGAAGGGACTTTTTGGAGAAATCAGACTTATGGCTTATCCTGGACATTAGTATTGAGCACTACTATGTGGTTGGTGCTTGCTGAGCCTATGGTACTCGCACTAATCTGGAGAATAAAGAGGCTGTGAGACTCACTTGTTCTCCGGATCATGGGGCCACAGCCGTCAGACCCCAACTGATCACATTGAATAGCCTAGCTGAAGCTGGCCATACAATAGGAATGTTGTCCAGCCAAAACTCTGATAAAGACATTTTGTCCTGACTGTGACACAAACAAGCAGGACAAATGCCAACCTATGACAGATATCTAGAGAAAATTTGATCTGCCTAATTAGATGTTTTCCATCGTTGTCAGGTGCAGATCTGAAAATGACAAAAGTCCTTTGTACCAAAGTGTAGAACAGATGTTACAGATGGGACCCTTCTTATCGTTCCTCTTGGCTTCACACATCCTAAAATGAATACAAAACTCCCAGATACATATTGTGAGCGCACGAGGTCTGGCAGTAAATACGCCAAAAGACCCCGACCTCACCAAATCAGCTCAAAACAAACCATGCCAAAAGGAGAGCAATTCAGAGCAATGATTTATAAAACAAACTTTAATTGCCATAAATTATACAAAAACATATATCAAAATATTACATTATCTAATGACTAGAGCACAGGATGAATGTCCCAGGAATGCTGGAAAAGCGCCCATCCCCCCACTCCCCCAGATGTAAATACCCTTGTAATGGTATGCATAAGAAAAAGCACCTACACTATCCAACCAAGGTCACCCCAAAGCAGTGGGATTCTATAGTAATGCCATTAAGTATGGTGGTGGAAAAAGGGTGCTAGCACTTACCACCACACAGAGGTAGGGGGGGGGGGGCGGTCGGGCGACCACTGAGGAAGTGGCACTGGTGGCCACGAAACGTGCGTTGGGGACAATCGCCCGACCGCCCCCCCCTACCTCTGTGTAGTGGTAAGTGCTAGCACCCTTTTTCCACCACCATACTTAATGGCATTACTATAGAATCCCACTGCTTTGGGGTGACCTTGGTTGGATAGTGTAGGTGCTTTTTCTTATGCATACCATTACAAGGGTATTTACATCTGGGGGAGTGGGGGGATGGGCGCTTTTCCAGCATTCCTGGGACATTCATCCTGTGCTCTAGTCATTAGATAATGTAATATTTTGATATATGTTTTTGTATTATTTATGGCAATTAAAGTTTGTTTTATAAATCACCACATCCTAAAATGAGTAGTGAATCTTTGAATGCTAACATTATTTTGTTATATTCTGTCAGGAGATATTTATGCTGTAGGTGCCCATTGGTTGTGTTCTGAATTGCAACCTGGTTTTGCCAGCATGTGGTGATGTATTAAACCTGTACAATAAGAAAGTGGAGTCCCTTGTCAAAATCATGGAGAAATAAGGATGACACATGTGAATGAGGTGGTTGGAAGAAAATCTTCTGCGTCCTAGGTAGCAATTATAAAAGTGACTAAAAGACACCACTCCGGCATTTTTTTTTTAGTTTTACAGCCGGAGTGGTATCACTGATGCATGTTCCCCAGTAAAATACTTTACAGTTGCCGTCTTCTGCTCTTCCCGGGGCCGCTCCAGTCCAGTCCAGTCATCTTGTGAGCGCAGCTTCTTACTAAGTCAGTGCAAGTGTTTGTGAGCCTTGTTCGGACCTCGGTCTTGCCCCCATAGAGTTACATTAAGAAGTGACCTCCAGCTTGCCCAGGAAACACTGGAGTGATCCGGCAGGTTACAACAGCAATAGAAGACTAGAGCGACTCTGAGAACAGAAGATGGCAGCTGGTAAGCTTTCTGCTATGGGCAAGGAACATGCATGAGTGATACCACTCTAGTTGTGAAATAAAAAAAAACAAAGTGCCGGACTGGCGCTTTAATTAATTAATTATTATTGAATTATTTCTATATTACTTTTCTATTCTAGGAATCAAAGCAATATAAATATCATAGAATTAGTAGAGGTAATATCAGAACGGAGCAGCCATCTTTATGGCCTATGGGACTGACGGAAATAGTTGAGTAATGTTCACAGCTTTCTCCACATGTCCATTGACAATGAATGGTGTGGAGGTCGAGTATGAACACCTCCGCTCCATCTGCAGAGCCCCACTGTAAAGAACCGGAGTCCAAGCAATGAGTGGGTCCTATGGATAGAGGATAACTTTCAATTATTTTATAATTCCTTTTAAAAAATACCGACATTTTTTAAATGTGTCCATGATGGAGCCTCACACACTCAGTGATTTCCACCATGTTGGAGCTGAGTGTGAGAATGCTCAAAGACAATAATATTTCAGATGGGTTCTCGGAACTGCAACATTTTTTTTTTGTCAGAGGAACAGTGGGATGGGTTTGGGTGTTTAACACCAGTAGATTGTTGAGTATTTTGAATGAAGGTTATTAAATTAGTTATTTGCTTCAAATACATTTATATGCCAACTGGTTTCTGAATATTCCAGAAATGTCTGAAAGATTTGGATCAATGTTCAACAAATGGAATTTTCCAGTATAGTGTAAGCCAAAAAACAGCATGAAGAACGTAGGGTGTCCACACACCTTATAAAGCTGTTGGCCCTTACATTAGCTCAGCTCGGCTCAACGTGCAGTTGTTTTCAGTGGTTGCCCAAATATTCAAATATCACTTTTCCTTTATGCTACTTACTTTGTGTCATGTTTATCCAGGACAAAGCCAAAGATCTATAAAGCTTCACAATGTAGCCTTTCAGAAACAATTTCCTTTTAGCGATTTTTTTTTCTTTTTTGAAGAATTACTCAAAACCCAACCCAATAAATAAATCATGAAAAAAAGTTACCTACAAAGGTTTTAAGCCTTGCATTGAAAATCCTGTATTATTGCAGTTGCCATAAGCACAACAGGGGATTCGTCCTAACATTTCCTTTTCCCAGCAAGAGGCAATATTGTTAAGAATATTATTTTAGACATGGTCATTGCTGGACTATGGAGCTTTGAGGCAAAGACTATTAATAGGCAAAAAATGAACTTGCAGTGAGTTTCAAGGGCAGATCACGATGGAAGAATTCCTGTTTTCTTCCACAATTTTAAAAGTGATGTTTCATATTTGAATTATAGTTCATGTACGGACCATAGGCAGATTACTACTTTGAGCCCTTGGAGAGAGGACGCCAGCAGTGGGTTGTTCGATAACCGTCATTACTGAATGGCAAGTTTTGACTCGTTGGACAAATGGCCTTGTAGTGAACACAGGGATTCATTTTTTTCAGTTCTTTTTCATAGGGTGGTACTTACTGTCTTTTAGGGCCATGGCTTAGAGCTGTTGCAGACAGAGTTGCGAGGAAGAAGAGCCCTTTCTGCAATCAGGCGGCTTACGACCAGTTTGGGGTTCGTTAAAATGAGAGTGGCCGGTCTGACGTGTAGCTGAGTTTTCCTTTCTCTCCCTCTCTTAATCTCATCTCTCAATACAAGATGCCATGGAATGATAGAGAGGAGAATATTAAGAGGGGATTTGAAGTATTTTAGGATACGGGCTGGGGGGGAATTCCAGGTTGGGTTTTTCTTGTCCCAACCCATAGTAATGTCTTGAAGTTTAGGGCAAGGGCCCATGCCAGCATATCGGTGGTCGTTTACTAGCATGTTTAGACTTGCTAACTCAAATTCTATCATTGTGATTGTTCTGTACACACAGATTACAATTGTTCTTGGCAGCACATCTCTAGTTCTCACAGGAGGATGTGCTGCAGAGAATAATTTTTTGTTACCTAAATGAATGGTCCAATCAGCCAATAAATAAGAGTTCTATGCTTTTATAGTTTGCTTTCATAAGCTGATAATTACCAAACGAACATTCTACCAAGCACTTGTTCCCGATTATTGGTTCGTCTAAATGAGAATCGATGGGTCATCTTTCTTTGTTATCTGCATTTTACTAGTTTATGTCCACATCGTGAAAGCCAGGATGCCGGACCTCCTCATCACCACACAGTACATCTTGGATCCACGCAAGCCCCCTGTATTCATTGTACACGGAAGAAGAGAAGTCTGTTACACCGTATGGGCCGATCAAAGGACAGCAAGGGAAAGCCACATCCAGGAGAGGTCACAGTATTCTCTGTTGGAAGGTATCATCTGCTTACAGAAGTAATAGCTGCTGATATCCTAGCGGTCTTAAAATGTGGTAGATAGAGGAGAAGTTTCAAGTGAACGGTCCAAATCTATAATGTTCATAGACTCCTAAATGACCAGATATAATCTGTTAGTTACCCGAAAAGTGTAATATATATATAGTGTACAGACCAAAAGTTTGGACACACCTTCTCATTTAAAGATTTTTCTGTATTTTCATGACTAAAATTGTACATTCACACTGAAGGCATAAAAACTATGAATTAACACATGTGGAATTATATACTTAACAAAAAAGTGTGAAACAACTGAAAATATGTCTTATATTCTAGGTTCTTCAAAGTAGCCACCTTTTGCTTTGATGACTGCTTTGCACACTCTTGGCATTCTCTTGATGAGCTTCAAGAGGTAGTCATCGGAAATGGTCTTCCAACAATCTTGAAGGAGTTCCCAGAGATGCTTAGCACTTGTTGGCCCTTTTGCCTTCACTCTGCGGTTCAGCTCACCCCAAAACATCTCGATTGGGTTAAGGTCTGGTGACCGTGGAGGCCAGGTCATCTGGCGTAGCACCCCATCACTCTCCTTCTTGGTCAAATAGTCCTTACACAGCCTGGAGGTGTGTTTGGGGTCATAGTCCTGTTGAAAAATAAATGAGTGTCCAACTAAACGCAAACCGGATGGAATAGCATGCCGCTGCAAGATGCTGTGGTAGCCATGCTGGTTCAGTATGCCTTCAATTTTGAATAAATCCCCAACAATGTCACCAGCAAAGCACCCCCACACCATCACACCTTCTCCTCCATGCTTCACGGTGGGAAACAGGTATGTAGAGTCCATCCGTTTACCCTTTCTGCGTCGCACAAAGACACGGTGTTTGGAACCAAAGATCTCAAATTTGGAGTCATCACACCAAAGCACAGATTTCCACTGGTCCAATGTCCATTCCTTGTGTTCTTTAGCCCAAACAAGTCTCTTCTGCTTGTTGCCTTTCCCTAGCAGTGGTTTCCTAGCAGCTATTTTACCATGAAGGCCTGCTGCACAAAATCTCCTCTTAAGGGCTCCTTCTCACTTGTGAGAAATACGTCCGAGTCTCGCAGGTTAAAACCCTGCTCTGGCACCGGAACTCCAGAGCGGAGCGTGCAGCCGCACAGCACTACATGGAGCTGCACGCTCCGCTCTGGAGTGCCGGTGCCAGAGCAGGGTTTTAACCTGCAAGAGTCAGACGTATTTCTCGCAAGTGAGAAGGAGCCCTAACATTTGTTGTAGAGATGTGTCTGCTGCTAGAACTCTGTGTGGTATTGACCTGGTCTCTAATCTGAGCTGCTGTTAACCTGTGATTTCTGAGGCTGGTGACTAGGATAAACTTATCCTCAGAAGCAGAGGTGACTCTTGGTCTTCCTTTCCTGGGGCGGTCCTCATGTGAGCCAGTTTCTTTGTAGCGCTTGATGGTTTTTGCCACTGCACTTGGGGACAGTTTCGAAGTTTGCCCAATTTTTCGGACTGACTGACCTTCATTTCTTAAAGTAATGATGGCCACTCATTTTTCTTTGCTTAGCTGCTTTTTACTTGCCATAATACAAATTCTAACAGTCTATTTAGTAGGACTATCAGCTGTGTATCCACCAGACTTCTGCACAACAGAACTGATGGTCCCAACCCCATTTATAAGGCAAGAAATCCCACTTATTAAACCTGACAGGGCACACCTGTGAAGTGAAAACCATTCCTGGTGACTACCTCTTGAAGCTCATCAAGAGAATGCCAAGAGTGTGTAAAGCAGTCATCAAAGCAAAAGGTGGCTACTTTTTTGTTAAGTATATAATTCATAGTTTTGATGCGATTGTATGTGAATTTACAATTTTCATAGTCATGAAAATATAGAAAAATCTTGTAATGAGGTGTGTCCAAACATTTGGTCTGTACTGTGTATATATGTATATGTATGTATATCTGTTGTGAGATTTAGCTTCTATGGCACGAAAAGGTAAAATAAGAAGCAGAACTGGTTTACCCTGATTTTACAAAATATATTACATGATTGCAAAATATTAGTATAATATTATTTTCTACAATTAGTTTTTTAGACATGGTTGAATCTAGTGATGTAGGAAATGGTGGTATAGGTAAAACTTACTAAGGCCGGATGACAGTATTTTTCTCATCCCAAAAAATTAGGGCGATTATGCTAATAACACTCTATTCAGAGTTTGATGACAGTGTTATATGATTTTCTCGAATAAGGAGAAGATGGAGAAAAAAAGTCTCCATCTTCTCCATTCTGTCAGTCTGTGAAAATTGGACTGCACTCATTGACTCATTGACTTGCATGGCCAAGTGCGATCTGGTAACCAACTTGGGCATGCTGCAATTTTTTTCCTCGGATCGGGTTGGTCCGAGGAAAAAATGGGACATGTGCAAAGCCCCATAGAATAACAAGTCCAAAGAAACAAGAAAAACAGCAGCAGCACTCCAAATATTGGTGAAAAAACAACCTTAGTCCTTTATTGCATAATAAAAATCATGGACAAGGAATTGCGGGTAAACAAGTGCAGATTATGCAGGCAAATGAAACAGGACGACGGCCGTTTCGCGCAATAAGCGCTTCCACGGGTCCAGATACAGAGAATGGTAAGTCAGTTCTTATAAACACAAACATGTGATCACATTTGCATACAATTAAAAATCATGAAAAACACATGCGGCGATGTCAGCATAACATACAACAACAATGTTCATTTAAAAAACTGTTCCTCAGAACAGCATGATACAGAATGACAAAACATTCGAACATTGAATGGAAATACAAAGCTTGTTTAGAGGTGATAAAACCAGTCTATGACAAGTAATCTGAAAAACAAAAGAAAAAACATCAAGAAACATCAAAAAAATTCTACAGAAAACATGAATAATCCAACCTCTCATTCACTCCCAATGGACCTTGGGCATTAGCTTTAATAATCCACTTAGCTTCACGCCTCAAAAGGATTTTGTTATGATCACCCCCGCTTGGTGGTAATTTAACCACTTCCAAGCCTGCAAAACGCAGGCAGCGCGGGTTACTATAATGTTTTTCCTGAATGTGCCTAATGAATCTAGGAGAGCCTTTGCCCGTTGTGACTGAATGAAAATGTTCACGGAATCTAATGAAGACCGATCTTATAGTCTTACCTATATAATAGAAGGAACATGGACAAAAAATTATATACACCACATATTTGGTTTTACATGTGATCAAGTCTCTTACATGATGATATATAGAGCCAATTTGTAACAATTTACCTGTTTGATGATAAGAACCGAAGTTGCAATCCCCACAGTGAAAATGGACTTTTGGGGTATTAGTGGACAGCCAGTTAGTATTGCGTTGAGAAATACGGTGTTTCACTAACATATCAGTTAGATTAGTCGCCCGTCTATGAGAAGCGTGGAGCGATTTCACCACGTTTGTGCAAGACCCCATCTAAAGCCAAAACGTGCCAATGCTTGCGTATGGACGAATAAATCGCCTGATCAAGAGAGGTATGTTCAAAACAAAAGTTACAAATCTTTTGCGAACTTCCGGAATGCATTGAGGAGTCACCTGATTTCTTACTCAACAATGCGGATTGCGTTACTTTTTTAACACGTTGTTCAGATGCATTCAGCAAATTTTTGGGATAACCTCTTGCCTCAAACCGCGTTATTAAATCGTCCAATTGCTGTTGAAACACACTTTCATCACTATATATTTTCCTTAAACGCAACATCTGGCTGTAAGGCAAACTTTTTTTTCGTATAATGCGAGTGGGCAGAGTCATAATGTAGCAGGGAGTTGGAAGCTGTAGGTTTTCTATGGACTTTTGTTATGATAGCCTCATCTTTAATATTTATATCAATGTCAAGAAAACACAAATTGTTACGTCCAAAATTATAATTAAAGCGCCTATTTTTTTATCGTTGGTATTATTTAAATATGCCACAAATTTTTTTAATTCAGAAATGTCACCATCCCAGATAACAAATATATCGTCCACATAACGTAAATAGCATTTTATATGCTTCAAGAAGGGATTCTTTATACCAGTAATAAACTTCTCCTCAAAGGCTGCCAAGAATAAATTGGCGAAAACGCATGCTATGGGCGTACCCATTGCGGTACCGACCACTTGTAGGTACCACTGATCCAGAAATTTGAATGCGTTGTGAGTTAATACAAAATCAAGCCCCTCTAATATAAAAGAAACAAATGTGGACGATTTATTTGAATTGTGTAAAATTCTCTCTACCGCTGCTATACCAAGATTTTGCGGGATTCTGGTGTATAGACTCTCTATATCTATAGAAGTTAAAGAAAAATTAGGTTGCCATTCATTTGACTGTAAAATCCTGAGAAAGTCACCAGAATCGCGCACAATAGAGGGAATTTGGGACAGCAGTGGTTTTAAACACCAATCCAGATATTGGGAAAGAGGTTCTGTGACAGAATTCAGACCTGACACAATCGGTCGTCCGAGAGGATGTGAAACGGACTTGTGAATTTTTATGCAAATTGCCTCTTCTGAGAAAAAGAGGACTTAAACTCTATAGCGCCACCGGTTGGAAGTAGCGATCCTACAAGTCACAATCAACTCTTTAACGAGTCGTGCAATATGACTTAGGATAAAAGCCAAATCAGTATCTCAATTCGCAGACACGGTGTTTCGGGCTGTTGGCCCTCGTCAGTGCAAAGCATGAGAACTAATTTGGCTAGGTGAGAGGCTCAAGACTGAGGTCTAAGGGGTATTGTGAATTTTTGGAATTGTATACCAATGTGGGATACAGGGAAATGAAGGAAACAGTTTCTCACCTTCCTTTTAAGTCAACACACCATTTTCAACATTTTTGCGCAGGAATGACATTAGAGAAATTTTGTATTTAGAAATAGGATTACTAATGAGGCGTATATATATATGTGTCTGTTTGATTCAATTGGGACAATGCCTCTTGTATATAATAATCCTTTTCTAATACAACTATATTACCGCCTTTATCTGCGCTGCGGAAAACTACATCGTCCCATGATTGCTTCTCTCTCAGCGCTTTTTGTTGTTGTAAAGTAAGATTTGTTGGCGGAGTCTGATAAATTAGAGCCTCAATGTCTTTAAGTACTAGCTCTTGGAACAAATCTACGACATTGCCTGGGGTGGTTGGGGGAACGAAACTTGATCTCACACCACGTGTGCAGGGAAGACCAGAAATAGTAGTATCCTGCGATTGTAACAAACATTCATTTGGGCTAGAAATGTCGAGAAGTAATTGCACATCATCGTGATGAGAAATATCATCAGGAGCATATGCCATAAAGCCCAACGTTCCAATGGAGACCAGACTTCTTGTCTCCACATGAGTGGGACTTGCATTTTTATCAATAAATGTTTTATACAAATGTAATTTTCTGACACTTTTGAACAAATCAATTTTAACCCCTTCCCGACCCATGACGCCACGTAGGCGTCATGAAAGTCGGTGCCATTCCGACCCATGACGCCTATGCGGCGTCATGGAAAGATCGCGTCCCTGCAGATCGGGTGAAAGGGTTAACTCCCATTTCACCCGATCTGCAGGGACAGGGGGAGTGGTAGTTTAGCCCAGGGGGGGTGGCTTCACCCCCTCGTGGCTACGATCGCTC